>NC_086003.1:6325000-6625000 GCF_030014385.1 Trichomycterus rosablanca | reverse complement strand
TTACATAGTTCATAGCTTACAGCAGAGGTTGTAAACGTTCCAGACTTTCCATAGACATGAGCCAGCATGTTTTAGGACTTTCCACTGATGACGCGAATCACCTCGTGCTTTATCTGAAAATGAAAGTTAACACTATACAGGGCACTACGCTCATCGACTGGAGTGGAGAAACCCCGCAATACGATGTTATATAGTATTATTACTATGTAATACACATATACACTAATGCTTTTTTTTCCAACCCAGTTTCCACAAAAGTTGGGACAGTAAGTAGAATGCAAAAAAAACATGTAAAACTAATCATTTTTTATTATTATTTTAAATATATGTACAGCATATTAAAGAAGCATTGTTTGAGCAATGCATGGTTTCTAACACACAATTGCAAGAATGGATTGTACCATCTACAGTCCATATATTATTAAAGAATTCAGGACATTGGTCAAAAATCAGTATCAGTGGCGCTGAGGTGACTCAGCAGTAAAGCTTAGCTCTTGTCCTAGCAGACTGGGTGAACAATGATTGGCTTGTTGTTCAATGGAAGGTGCTGGAAGGAATTCCTAAAAACCGATGCACTTACGACCTCTGCCGGCTGATCGATGGCGCCTACACACGAGAAAAAAAGATGCAGTTACTGCAGATGTGTAGGAGAACATGTCAAATAGAGGTGAAAAGAATTTGCAGTTGATCAAGGACTCACTTGCATTTTCACTGTCCCAAATTCTGAAATTGGGTTTGTACATTGCTTCTGTCTCAACATTACAGAAATATCAGTTTTTACATGTATCAATGAGACTGAAAAGGTAAAACACTGAATATGTCTTTGTTGTGATGTTTTCAATTAAATAGCTTTTTATATAGCATTTTACCACTGTCCTAAGTCAGTGTGACTTTTTGGCCTTCAACGGTGGTGCTTGAAAATATAATTATTTACATTTAGTTTTGACTGAATTCTTACATTTAATGGGATTATTTTGAGTCCAACACAATTATCATTATCAGCATTGTAATTTTATTTTACCCTAAAGATTAAAACCTGTAGATTGGACTTCTTATTTTTTAATCTCTTAATTAATATTGGGTCATGTCAATAACATACAGATGAGTGTTGTTAGTGGGGCATCAACTGACTGTTTTCTGCATATTACATTGTATGATTTTCTTGCAGTGACGAAGATCTTTAATTACTGAAAATGAGTTACTTTTCAGAGTAAGTATGTATTTAGTCTCTGACACTAACATCCACCTAAAACAATGCATTTGTAAATGTAGGTGTATATCAATACAAATATATTTATTTGGCAACTGACTTTTAGTCTACAACCCTAATAAACATCCTGTAGCCCATGCCCATACAAGTCTGAAAGCTTCTAATATATTGCTCAAACAAAACAACCACTTCAGCAAATACGTCTTTAATATAGTTGTTTCTAGAATAGGCTTACATTTAAAACATTAAAATGGCCATTGAGACTGTTTTTGAAAGCCAACATGTGTCATGGCATGGGTGGCTTGCATATGTGTGAAGGTATACCATCGACTAAATGGTATATAGTTGAAAAGACACACTGATCAGCCATAACATTAAAACCACCTCCTTGTTTCTACACTTACTGTCCATTTTATCAGCTCCTCTTATTATATAGGAGCACTTTGTAGTTCTACAATTACTGACTGTAGTTCATTTCTTAACATACTTTACCACTCATACCAGCACAACACACACTAACACACTACCACCATGTCAGTGTCACTGCAGTGCTGAGAATGATCCACTTCCCAAATACCTGCTCTGTAGTGGTCCTGGGAGAGTCCTGACCATTGAAGAACAGCATGACAGGGGGCTAACAAAGCATGCAGAGAAATAGATGGACTACAGTCAGTAATTGTAGAACTACAAAGTGCTTCTATATGGTAAGTGGAGCTGATAAAATGGACAATGAGTGTAGAAACAAGGAGGTGGTTTTAATGTTCTGGCTGATTGGTGTATGCTGCAATCAAGACAGTGTCTCTTCCCAGGAAATCTGTGGTTATTTCAACAAGACAATGTCAGGCTTCATTTTGCACCTGGCTTTGTTGAAACAGTGTGTGTGCTTGACCGGTCTGTCTACAGTCCAGATCAGTCTTATTTTAAAAATGTACAGTGTATCACAAAAGTGAGTACACCCCTCACATTTCTGCAGATATTTAAGTATATCTTTTCATGGGACAACACTGACAAAATGACACTTTGACACAATGAAAAGTAGTCTGTGTGCAGCTTATATAACTGTAAATTTATTCTTCCCTCAAAATAACTTAATATACAGCCATTAATGTCTAAACCACCGGCAACAAAAGTGAGTACACCCCTTAGTGAAAGTTCCTGAAGTGTCAATATTTTGTGTGGCCACCATTATTTCCCAGAACTGCCTTAACTCTCCTGGGCATGGAGTTTACCAGAGCTTCACAGGTTGCCACTGGAATGCTTTTCCACTCCTCCATGACGACATCACGGAGCTGGCGGATATTCGAGACTTTGCACTCCTCCACCTTCCGCTTGAGGATGCCATAAAAAAGTTCTTCCTTCTGGGGTGACAGCCATGCAGACCAATTTGATGTAGTGTGCGGCGTATGGTCTGAGCACTGACAGGCTGACCCCCCACCTTTTCAATCTCTGCAGCAATGCTGACAGCACTCCTGCGCCTATCTTTCAAAGACAGCAGTTGGATGTGACGCTGAGCGCGTGCACTCAGCTTCTTTGGACGACCAACGCGAGGTCTGTTCTGAGTGGACCCTGCTCTTTTAAAACGCTGGATGATCTTGGCCACTGTGCTGCAGCTCAGTTTCAGGGTGTTGGCAATCTTCTTGTAGCCTTGGCCATCTTCATGTAGCGCAACAATTCGTCTTTTAAGATCCTCAGAGAGTTCTTTGCCATGAGGTGCCATGTTGGAACTTTCAGTGACCAGTATGAGAGAGTGTGAGAGCTGTACTACTAAATTGAACACACCTGCTCCTTATGCACACCTGAGACCTAGTAACACTAACGAGTCACATGACATTTTGGAAGGAAAATGACAAGCAGTGCTCAATTTGGACATTTAGGGGTGTAGTCTCTTAGGGGTGTACTCACTTTTGTTGCCGGTGGTTTAGACAGTAATGGCTGTATATTGAGTTATTTTGAGGGAAGAATAAATTTACACTGTTATATAAGCTGCACACAGACTACTTTTCATTGTGTTAAAGTGTCATTTTGTCAGTGTTGTCCCATGAAAATATATACTTAAATATCTGCAGAAATGTGAGCGGTGTATTCACTTTTGTGATACACTGTATGAAGCACCTTGATGAGAAGAATGAGACAACAAGGACTATGGACTGTTGAGCAATTGAAGGCTCGTATCAAGCAAGAATAGGCAAAAATTTCACTAGTTGTTTTGGAACTGGAACAATTTTGTGGTCACTTGTCCACTAAGCCAGGGTTTTTCAAATTCTGGGTCATGACCCTTGGGTGGGTCGCGAGACAAAAAATGGGTCACAGAGAAAAATATTAATAATTAAATAAACACAAAATAAACTTGTACACGAACGCCCCCTTGTGGAGACTTTACGTTTAATCTTGTAAACCACAGTGGGACCAGATTGCCACTATTTTTATTAATAAAGTTTACATTTTGTGTTTTGTTTTTATGCAATGTTTGTGTTACCTGGGTCGTGGTAAAAATCATGGACAAAATGTGGGTTGCTTGAAAAGAAATGTGAAAAATGCTGCATTAACATACGCTGTAAACATTTACATTTAGATGTGACTTGATTGTTTTAGTTTGCTATACATCACATGATTTTCTCTTTTATTCACAGTGATGGCAGTCTTCCTTCACTGGATAAATGCTCAAAATTTGAGTAAGTATATCATTTGTTTTTGCTTATTAATGCTTTAATTTTCTTAAACTGCTTTTACACTTGTGATGGATCTTGAATGCAAGGCGGGAATGGACCCTGGAACGGGCGTCAATCCGTTGCATGGAAACACGCTTGTCTACCCAGATGAAACCCACACTGACTTCATCCCATCACTGGCCTGACAATAGTTTGCCTATAAAAATATCCAGCCAGCGAAATTCTGTCATGATGTCACACTGATGAAGGACTAGTTACAGACAGTCCTAACACACTGAAGCTACTATCCATCACAGGCCAGCCATATCGTAGTGTATGCAATGGATTACAAATTCTGCTTATGCTAGTATGTCAGGTTTTTGAACTGACTTATGGACTAAGGCTGTGTGGCAAAAGGTCACTGGTTCAAGCCCCACCACTGCTAGGTTGCCACTGCTGGGCCCTTGAGCAGGACTCTTAACCCTCAATTGCTTAGACTGTTAACTTTTACAGTACTGTAAGTCACTTTGGATAAAAGCATTTGCTAAATGCTGAAAATGTCAACAAAAATGTATGTGTGCCCATTTACGGTTGCCCATAAATGCAAAATGAACCACTAAAAGCAAAAATCACACCAACACTAAAACAACATTGTATGACTGACAAAAATCTGCAAGGAAAAAAGCACCAGTAAAATAATGTAGACTCTTATTTCCCCTACTGTAAACATTCTACAGCTTACTGTTTTTGCATAAGCTGTAGACAAGAAGAAAGCGATGTTTAATACCTGGACCTGGTGGTTGTGTTTTAAGATTTGTAGGTTTTTTCACTTGAGTGTTTTAATTGCATTAATCCACATTATTAAGTCAAAGTCCTGTAAATATATAAGGTTAATGTCTAATTTTCATTTTTTTTCCCTTGTAGGCTTTCTGATAACTTTGAAGTGTTGAGTAAATTGGGAAGTGGAGGCTTTAGTAATGTTTACAAAGTAAAACATAAAGTGGATAAAGTGGTGTATGCAATCAAGTGTGTTAAATATAACAGGTGAGCATATATAACACTTTCAGAATACATTTTAACATTGTTCTTTCTAATTAAAAAAAAAAAAAATGGAACTGTAGAAAAATGTAAATAAAAACGATTTATTGGTTATTGACATCCTTTTTTATTCAGTATTTTGGATAGGGCTGGCACCGATCCAATACTCAGTATTGGTCCGATATTGGCCCAAATCACTGGATTGGATATCGAAAGGAAAAAAAACGTGTAATCCGATCCGATACTGTTGCTTAATGTAAATAACACTTAATGTAAAAAAGGCCATTGTTTGTGTGTAAAGCAAATAACACACGAAGATATGTTCCAACAGAGTGTTGTAAAAATAATGAAATGTTCAAACATTCGAGAGAGGTTTCATGAGAACGCTACTTTAACCTTGCAAACACAGAACAACATAGCACAGCCAGAGACTATAATTTTCTAATCTCTTCCCTACACCATCGCTCCCTATACCCTAGCATTGTACACTTAACATTCTTAAAGGGCCAGACAATATATATGTAAATCACATTACATGACAAGTGTCGTTTATTGCCACTCACGCTTGATGACATCATTAACATCTACAACTCATCTGCAACAGCCAATTAAAAATTTAAACACCCTGATCTACTTAAACTTTTAACATTTAAAAAAATCATCTACTACTGCCACACTAAAAACACTGTTTAAACATAATAAAAATCGCTTTATTAATAAAAAATCAGACCTGGATAAATCGGTCTTGTTGGAGATCTCTCACATCCCCAACGATTAATCCATGAGTGTTATGAAATAAAACAAACTACACCGTTACCCGTTTAGCCACAGATAGCAGGGTTCAGTAATAAGCGCGCTTTGGTTTTTAATAAACTAAAAACGTGACGGAACTTTAACGAAAACATCTCAACTCTGCATCAGTTCTAATTGGTCCCTCGCGTTTGATTGACATCCACATCTTCCAATTGTAGACACTTTTGTTAAACAAGCAAAAAATGCTGGTAAATGTTCTGTGTGTAAAAGTTAAAATAAAAACAGCAGTTCTGCATAAGTGTGATGTTGTAGGTTCTGTATTTGTTCCTTTAGAATATTTTATATTATATACAGTATATATATATATATATATATATACAGTATATATATATATATATATATATATATATCATTATATATTGATTTTTTTTCTCTCTGTCTAAGTGATGCCGCTAAGGAGGTTGAGGCACTGGCCAGACTTAACAATCCAAACATTATCCGATACCATATGTGTCTGCTTCCTGTAGATGTTAAGCAGTAAGTTGCACATGGCAATTCTTTGTAGCTAACAATTCTATATTGTTTTTCACCCGAGCGTCCCACAAACAGTATTTCTTTTTTCCGATACTTCATAAGCAGTTAGCATTTAATATAACATTTAACATGTGGGCATGTGTTTCAGATACTGCTACAAAACTTCCTCTGAATCAGCCAGCACTGACGATGGTATTCAATTCACAGACCAGTAAGTTCCAAAAACACATACAGTGTATCACAAAAGTGAGTACACCCCTCACATTTCTGCAAATATTTTATTATATCTTTTCATGGGCCAACACTATAGAAATAAAACTTGGATATAACTTAGAGTAGTCAGTGTACAACTTGTATAGCAGTGTAGATTTACTGTCTTCTGAAAATAACTCAACACACAGCCATTAATGTCTAAATGGCTGGCAACATAAGTGAGTACACCCCACAGTGAACATGTCCCAATTGTGCCCAAAGTGTCAATATTTTGTGTGACCACCATTATTATCCAGCACTGCCTTAACCCTCCTGGGCATGGAATTCACCAGAGCTTCACAGGTTGCTACTGGAATCCTCTTCCACTCCTCCATGATGACATCACGGAGCTGGTGGATGTTAGACACCTTGAACTCCTCCACCTTCCACTTGAGGATGCGCCACAGGTGCTCAATTGGGTTTAGTCCATCACCTTTACACTCAGCTTAGTCAGCAAGGCAGTTGTCATCTTGGAGGTTGTGTTTGGGGTCGTTATCCTGTTGGAAAACTGCCATGAGGCCCAGTTTTCGAAGGGAGGGGATCATGCTCTGTTTCAGAATGTCACAGTACATGTTGGAATTCATGTTTCCCTCAATGAACTGCTGCTCCCCAGTGCCAGCAACACTCATGCAGCCCAAGACCATGATGCTACCACCACCATGCTTGTCTGTAGGCAAGATACAGTTGTCTTGGTACTTCTCACCAGGGCGCCACCACACATGATGGACACCATCTGAGCCAAACAAGTTTATCTTGGTCTCGTCAGACCACAGGGCATTCCAGTAATCCATGTTCTTGGACTGCTTGTTTTCAGCAAACTGTTTGCTGGCTTTCTTGTGCGTCAGCTTCCTTCTGGGATGACGACCATGCAGACCGAGTTGATGCAGTGTGTGGCGTATGGTCTGAGCACTGACAGGCTGACCTCTCACGTCTTCAACCTCTGCAGCAATGCTGGCAGCACTCATGTGTCTATTTTTTAAAGCCAACCTCTGGATATGACGCCGAACACGTGGACTCAATTTCTTTGGTCGACCCTGGCGAAGCCTGTTCCGAGTGGAACCTGTCCTGGAAAACCGCTGTATGACCTTGGCCACCATGCTGTAGCTCAGTTTCAGGGTGTTAGCAACCTTCTTATAGCCCAGGCCATCTTTGTGGAGAGCAACAATTCTATTTCTCACATCCTCAGAGAGTTCTTTGCCATGAGGTGCCATGTTGAATATCCAGTGGCCAGTATGAGAGAATTGTACCCAAAACACCAAATTTAACAGCCCTGCTCCCCATTTACACCTGGGACCTTGACACATGACACCAGAGAGGGACAACGACACATTTGGGCACAATTTGGACATGTTCTCTGTGGGGTGTACTCACTTATGTTGCCAGCTATTAAAACATTAATGGCTGTGTGTTGAGTTATTTTCAGAAGACAGTAAATCTACACTGCTATACAAGCTGTACACTGACTACTCTAAGTTATATCCAAGTTTCATGTCTATAGTGTTGTCCCATGAAAAGATATAATGAAATATTTGCAGAAATGTGAGGGGTGTACTCACTTTTGTGATACACTGTACATTACAAAATATGGAAATTATGTACAACCCCAAATCAGAAAAAGTTGGGACAGTATGGAAAATGCAAATAAAATTAAAATGCAGTGTTCCGTACATGTACTTTGACTTTTATTTCATTGCAGACAGTTTGAACCTGAGATATTTCTTGTTTTATCTGCTCATCTTTATTTCATTAGTTATTTTACCTCCATTCCTGCATTTCAGGCCTGCAACACATTCCAAAAAAAGTTGGGACAGGGGCAATTTAGGGCTAGTAATGTAAGTAAAAAAAAATAAACTAAAAAATGATGTGATTCCAAACAGGTGATTGTAATCATGGTTTGGTAAAAAAATCAGCATCCAGGAAAGACTGAGTCTTTGATGAGTAAAGATGATCAGAGGATCTCCAGTTTGTCAACATGATTGATTGAAAATTATTGAAATGTTCAAAAACAATGTACCTGAAAGAAAGATTGGAAGGGATTTGCATATTTCTCCCTCTACAGTGCATAATATCATTAAACCATTCAATGAATGGGGGGAATTTCAGTGTGAGCTAAAGGCCAAGGGCGCAAGATTAAGCTAAACGCCCGTGATCTTCAATCCCTCAGACGGCACTGCATCAAGAACCACCACTCAACAATAGCTGATATAACCACATGGGTGAGGGATTACTTTGGCAAACCTTTGTCAAGCACTTCAATACAGAGTTACATGCACAAATACCACTTAAAACTTTACTGTGCAAAAAAGAAGCCTTATGTTAACCATGTCTAAAAGCGGCGTCGACTTCTCTGGGCTCAGAGGCATCCAGGAGGGACCATTACACAGTGGAAACGTGTACTGTGGTCAGATGAATCAGCATTCCAGCTCTTTTTTGGAAAAAATGGAACTTCTGACCAAAGACAAAAAGGACCATCCAGACTGTCCAAGTCTAAAAGCCAGGGTCTGTCATGGTATAGGGTCGTGACAGTGCCCTTGGTAAAGGTCATTTACACTTCTGTGATGGCAGCATTAATGCAGAAAAGTACATTGAGATCTTAGAGCACCATGTGCTGCCTTCAGGACGTCGTCTTTTCCAGGGACGTCCAGCATTTTTCAACAATACGATGCAAAACCACATGCTGCACACATTACAAAGGCATGGCTGTGGAAGAAGAGGGTACGGGTACTGGACTGGCCTGCCTGCAGTCCTGACCTGTCCCCAATAGAGAATGTGTGGAGAATTTTGAAACAAAAATGCGACAACGACCCCGTACTGTTGCACATCTTAAGATGTGTTTGCAGGAAGAACAGGACAAAAAAAAAAGCTAAAACAATAAATCGTTTGGTCTCCTCGGTGCCAAAACATTGTTTAAGTGTGGTGAAAAGTAATAGCAACATTACAAAGTGGTAAATGCTTTATTGTCCCAAAATAAATGTAAGAAACTCTGTGTTGTATTTTCCATGTTGTCCCAACTTTTTCTCATTTGGGCTTGTACTGTATATAGCTCACTTTGGTATACTTGCTTCCTGGTAACAAAATTTAGCACGGGTACTAAACAACCACTAAATAAGGGACCACTGAAAACATACCCTACCATCAGGTATCATGCAGTGAAAAAGATGCATTAGAGTAGTTTCACTTCCAACACAGATTTGTTTTTGTCTTACTTGTGTGGCTCTCATTCAAGTCAGAACATTGGTATTATGGTTTGCATCACACACATTATTTGAAATCATTAGAGACTAAGATTATTACTTGTTCTTTTCAGATCACCTGTTCAAGAACAAGGATCAAAAGGCTCAGCCTCTGATGAGTTGAATGCTGATAAATTAGGAGGGGATTTTAGTCATATCTTAATAAAGTAAGTGAAGAAAACCATTTACATTTATATACACTTCCCTCCAAAAGTATTGGAACAGTGAGGCCAATCCCTTTGTTTTTGCTGTAGACTGAAAACATTTGGGTTTGACATTAAAAGATGAATATGAGACAAAAGATCAACATTTCAGCTTTTATTTCCAGCTATTTACATCTGGATCTGATACACAGTTCAGAAGATAGCTCTTTTGTCTGAACCCACCCATTTTTCATGTGAGCAAAAGTATTGGAACAGATTAAAGTGAATAAGACTTAATATTCAGTTGCAAATCCTTTGCTTGCAATAACTACATCAAGCCTGTGACCCATTGACATCACTAAACAGTAGATTGTGATACCTTCACTCCTGCCCTCTGGAGGTTGTTGCTGATGTCACGAACAGTTGTTTTAGGGTCTTTCTTTACAGCACGCACAATGTTTCTGTCATCAACTGCTGTTGTTTTCCTTGGTCTACCTGTTCGACATCTGTTACTTAGTACACCAGTGACGACTTTCTTCTTCAGGACATTCCAAACATTCATATTGGTTACTCCATTAATTATAAATGCACAGTCTGCACAAAACCCAAATCAGAAACTGGGTGTAGACATTCAGCGCTTTTCATTGTTTGAATAATCAATGTAACAGGACACACCTGGGCAACAAAACACACCTGACAGTCACATGTTCCAATACTTTTGCTCACAAGAAAAATGGGTGGATTCAGACAAAAGGTGCTATCTTCTGAACTGTGTATCAGATCCAGATGTAAATACCTGGAAATAAAAGCTAAAATGTTGATCTTTTGTCTCATATTCATCTTTTAATGTCAAACCCAAATGTTTTCAGTCTACAGCAAAAATAAAGGGATTGGCCTCACTGTTCCAATACTTTTGGAGGGGAGTGTATTTCTATATTAAGTTTAAGCTTATTACTAACTCTTTCCAATGTCTTTGTTTTGTATATACTACATACTAGATGGCTTTTGGTGTTTTTGTTTAATCAATAATAATAATTGTTTGGTCAATAATATCAATGTCAGGAGTCCCACCTTAGCAAAGCTTTGGCGGCATCTGGTGGCGCTGAAGGGAACTGGCCCATTTTCATTCTAATAGTTCAACCAATAGATCTCCCCCTTTGCTAACCATGCACACCTGGCTCCGATCTGTTTTTAAAAGCCCCTGGTTTTTCTCCACTCCTCACCAGACTTGCCACTTGCTATCAGAGATTATCTCTGTTTCTGAACGCCAAGCTTCCCCTTGTTCCTTGACTCCCTCTACTTTTTCCCCAGATGCCAGCTTTCTCCTCACCAGGGTGTTCACTTTGTGGTTCCAAAAAAACTTTTATTGGCTAAGTGCCACTCTTACCAATTAATCAATAATCAATAAATGTTATTTCATATATTTTAATGAATTAATGTCTACTGACCGTGTTGGATCCGTGTTGAAATCTTGGCGGTGCTATCGGTCAGTCTGGTGTCTACAAGAACACGGCTATGTCTGAGGGTCGACGGCCAAAGGGATTCCTCATTTCTGCTGCAGTTACAGCCTCTTTTGGCTGATTGAGACGAGGAGTCATTGCACTCAGTGTGACTCTTTTTTTGCAATACTGATTCCTGTTTAAAGTGCACATGTGTCGGAGGGGGCGTGTGTTAAATACGTCCCTCCTCGGTCAGGGTAGGGGTCTGCAGTAGGGCAGAGGCCCTGTGATGAACTGGCATCTTGTTTAGAATGTGTTACTGCAGCAGTCAAATGTGCTTGCTAACCTATTAATGCTGTAATTACGACATCTGCTGGTCAGTTGAAGCAACTGCACAAGGGTGGGTTGATCATAGATGGCAGTGCGTAGCTCTCAAAACACCATATGGCTCCAAAATCAGCAGGACTTTAACTTGTGCACAAACTGACACATATCACAACTACATATAATTCTTTGATATTTTCATTTCTATAATCATAATTATATGTAAATATTGGATATAATCTATACTACTGCTTCCATTATATATGTAAATATTCATATATTTGTATGAAGTGATTTGCAATAAAAACAACATTACAAGCAGTTAAAATTAAGTTATTTTAATAATATCTTGATGTTTTTGCTCTTTTGCAGATCACTTGATCTTATTAAAGAACCAGAATCAACCAGCTCTGACAGTTCTGACACCTCTGACAACAGTGGATCCAAAGTGCCTTCAGATTCAAGGTAAATATTGATAGCTGGCTATCTGATAGACATTGTAATGAATAAAAAGAGGTCTTTCTTGTTTGGCTTCAGCTCTGCTGTTGCCCGGCCGGCTGGACCGATAGCAGACGTGATTGGCTATGTCTGAGGGAGGAAGAGCTGAAGGGTCTGCTGGCTGGTGGATGCCACCTGCACAGAGACAGTGAATAATGATAAATTCTTGACTCTCTTTGCGCTATACCGATCCCTGTGTGAACCCCCCTCATGCAGGTGAAAAGAAGCAAGTTGGGGGGGGGGGGGGGGGGGGGTATAGCTTGTATAGCTGTAAAAGACAGTAGAGGGAACTGGGGGTGGTGACTGGACAAAATTAGAAACGGGTTTATTAGAGACAGCCCAGGTAGGATCGTAGGGGAAAGTTAGTAAGGCTTTATGGTTACAATGAGGGAGGACATACAGGGGATTGGGATGGCAGGAGGAATTTCTGCTGTGGCAACCCTTGTAGGTACAAAAGGCTCTAAAGAACCACCCCAAAAAATGATAATTGCTCCTACGTTTCTGTTAAAAGGATGTAATTTCTTTTTATGTTTGTCTATTACACTGATCTGTTTAAATGATTCTCTCTGACAACAAATTTTAATTTTGTTTTGTTTTAGTACATCCGGTGCTGATCAAAAACAAGATTCCTCTACATCGTTCGGTGCTGAGTCCAGTGAATCAATGGCAGATAGTAATTTAAGACGGTAGGACCAGAAACATATTTGCATTGCAAAAAATATTTATTAACCTCCAACTCTATAGAACAATCCATGCTGTTCGCGTAGCCAAATGGGATTACAAGAGATCCAGTTGTGTAGTGTGAACTGTACAGCGACCTGACGATTTGGAAAGTCATGTAGTGTGAACTTGGCATTACTCACAGCTTTTCTTTCATAGAGTGGAGGTCAGCATCAGTATAGGGAAAGTGTAATGCAATCAGGTAATTGGATACGACTACAATGAGAGGGGAATTGGAAGTAAAATGAAAAGAAGATACAGAACTGCAGGTATTGCTAGTATTCGATTTACCAACAGTTTAACAAGGGACAGCGAGACTTTGTGGTTCCTTTGTTCTGGTTCCTTGAAGTGAGGCTAACAGCTAAAGCTTCATAATCTTTAACTAGAGTGGAAGTGTTTGCAAACAATATCTGCAATAGGGATAAACTACGGACATGCTTTTAGAATTGGCTAGACGTTAAAATATAGCTCCCTTTCGACTCCATTATTTATTTATTTTATGTCCTAATACGTAGATCAGTGTATAATAATTTGCTAACTAGCTAACTTTGCTAATTAGTAAGTGTCTAACACTGTTAAACACTACCTTTGAACCATTCCAGCAAGATCAGCTCCTGCAGCTCGTAAAAAGCCTTTTTTTTTCGCAAGATGACAATGATATTTCAACCTACACTTCAATTCGTCCTGCTAAATTCACATGGGTCAGATCAGGTTTCCACCTCTTAGCTGTAATCTGCTTAAGACAATTCCTTATATGCTTTTAACATTACATTACATGAATATATCAGGCTTATTCTTGGTACTTTGGAGATCATATAGACATGCATATGCTTCTTAAAGTTTTCCAGCTACCTCAGTCTGCAGCAGTTTCCTAAAGGGTTCACAAAAATGAAACCACTAACTTAGAACTACAGTACATTGTTATTAATATAAAACACCTAGTTGGGTCAAAATGATGCTCATCTACTTTCATTCTGTCAGTGTGTCTCCCACTGTCTTACCTTACTATTTTCAAGCCTTGCTTAACCTTACATCCTGTTAATTTCCTTTAGCTGCGTCTTCCTCTGCTTCTATTACAACAAGTCTCCGTTTCTTCTGCTACTTCTACTTCTTTCTGCTCTTCAATACTTTCCTACCTAAGCTTTGAGGAGTTATCAGGTTAGTGTTTCTTTATGATTGGTTATTACTTTCATTTTTATAGTTTAAATGAATCTTCATTAGCTGCGTCAGTGCCGACCTGCCGAAAAAACTCATATAAATCAAAATCAAACGACAAAAACACAACGATAAATGAAATGTAAATATTAAACGAGAGAAAAATCACAGAATTTAATATTTTATCTTGGAAAAATGATCAATACCTAATCAACTAGTTAGCATATTCCCAGCCATAGCTGATAATTAGCCAAACAACAAAATTTGAAAAGCATGCAAAACTAAAATTCACCAGTGAAACTCTACAGCAAGATGTTTGTATTCACAAAAATCATCATGAACAAAAGAGTAATTCAATTTAGCATAGTAACTTGCCACCCATCTACAGTTTGGAGTAAACATTTTTTTCATTGGCTTTCTGTATGTTTTCTGTAATTCAGCTACGCATCATGACTAAGCATTCTATTATTCGTAAACCTGGTTATGACTCACTGATTAGGTTGTAATCAAGGGTTTCTTAAGGCACGTACACGTGAGAAGCGCAAACTGGCGCTTTGTTCAGCTCTTGGCTTGATCGGTGCGGTAAAACGTCATCAAAGTGGGAAAATGAGACGAATCTGCATTTGTGTGGAATAACCACCAAATCCACTCTAAAAGCATCCACGTGTATCTGTGTTTAGTTGTAGTTTCACTCGCTGTTTTACTTTACACTTGTGTTATAGCTCAGGGTGCTGAGAATCAGCTTCCCGAGAGTCTAAAACACCAATCGTTATTAAAAAAAAGCTTAATGTGACTTAAAGTACTAAAAGACAGACACAGGAGCACTAAACCGCTCTTAATTATTACTGCTCATAAGTTCTTTCCACTAATTAAATTCCTCTGTTGTTTTAATACAATAAGTCACGTTATGCTTTGTTTGCGTTAAGCATTGTTCGTACTGTCTGTCTGTCTCTAGTTTAAGCCCCACTGTTGCCAAGTTGGCACTGCTGAACAAGGTCCTAACCCTTCATCTCTTGCACTGGATTTAGTCATAATGTGAGTCGTCTGCTAAATGCCATTATTAGGATGCCTGCGGTAGCTGGTGAACGACTCCCGGGTTCCCAGCGAAGCAGGCGTTACAGAGCTCAGGAAACAAAGGCTTCTAATAGGAAGCCATCTAATTAGCGGTGATCGCCCGCAGCTGTGAGCTGGCCGGGCGTCGCACCTTTTGTTCTTTTCTCTCTCAGTGGCAGCTCGCCCACGCTCCTTTTTTAGGGTCAGCAGGTATCCCCGGGTGGCATTTAGGCCAGTCGGGTGTGTAGACTGAAAGGTCGAGGTAAATAGCGTTGCTTTATCTCTTCTAGGGCCAGTGTGGTGCGACGCCGTGCAGTCCTCGCACTGCTTTTGTTTTCCTCGTGCCGGTTTTACGCTAGCGGCTTTGCTAACCGTTAGCACCGTGTGCCAGTGAAAGCCTCTTCTAATAGCGCATAACCGATATTGTGTCCCGATCTCGCAACCGCTGGGTGGCGACGCCGTAAAGCACTCGGCTGACAAGCCTTCATCCCCGGTTCGAATCCCGACCTTAGCTGTGTCTGTTCTCGCTAATTAAATTTCTCTCTTTTTCAGATCGGCACGCTTTCTCTCGGTGAAGCACAGCTAAAGTGTTCGCCGATTGTGCTCCGCCTTGACCACCGCTTCCAGGGTTGGTCTGCAGCGAGCTCTTTCTCCTATAGCGGTTCTACCGCAGCGCTTAACAGCGCTTCTTGTTTGAATTAAACCCGTGCTCTAATAGCGCGGTGGTAACGCACCCGACGTGCACCGGTGCGACCCAGGTTCGCGTCCCACTTTATTACTTTTTCTTTTCCCCTTTCAGTTTCCTTTGTCCGCAGCATCAGCGACATCATCGGAGTTTCCGATTGTTTTTTGTTCCAGTTTTTTATCTTTCTTTTGTATTTTGCTTTAAAAATTAAATTATTCTTTTAATTTTTAAATCTGCGTTTGAGTCCTACCTTCTTCCACGTAACAGAAAGGTGCGACCAAAAAATGGACTCAGCAGATTCCTCACCCGCCGCGGACGCGCTACGCCACCAAGGGGTGGCGTTAGGTAGACACGAAGTGGCCATCCATGAGTTGGCACAGCGGGTAGCTGCTCTCGTCCAGCAGTTGCCGGTCACCGCTGCCACTCCTATCTCCGTACCCCCCGCTAGCCAACCCAGAACCCCGGACACTCCCATTCCTCCTCCAGAAAGGTTTTCTGGAGAGGCTAAGAGATGTCGCGGGTTCCTTTTGCAATGCTCACTAGCGTTCGAGCTGCAATCCGCTCGATACCCCACCGAGCGGTCCAAAGTGGCGTATATTATATCCCTCCTTACTGGGAGGGCGTTGGAGTGGGCTACTGCCTTATGGGAGCAAGATGCTCCCGAATGCGCCTCCGAAGAAACCTTTAAGGAAGCTCTTAAAGAAACCTTCTTTCACCCTTCGGGAGGTCGCGGGGCAGGCCCTCGGCTATTAGAGCTCACTCAAGGTGCACACTCAGTAGCCGATTACGTAATAGAATTTCGAACGCTAGCTGCTGAGTGTGGGTGGGATGAGGCAGCCCTCATCGCCATTTTTCATCGCGGGCTAGGAGGTAAGATCAAAGATGAGTTAGCCACTAGAGACCTTCCATCTACTCTTAAGGCCTTTTATAAACTGGCCATAACCATCGATACCCGTCAGCGGGAGCGGGGTTCCTGTCCCCTGTTCACCCGTTCGCAGACCCCTCCTAAACCTTCTCCACCCGACCTGGACCCCGAGCCCATGCAGTTGGGGCTAACCCAGGGGGCCGCCCCATCACCATTGGGCTCGGTACCCCGACCCCGACGGCCGTTAAACGAGTAGGCCATCCTCGTACCAGGGAGCCGAGGAGGGGCCGATCTAACATCCCTGCTCAGGGCCTATTCCTTCAGGCCCGGTTGTCATGGGGGTCGGGAGACACAGACCTCAAGGTCTGTGTAGATTCAGGCGCGGTGGGGAACTTCATTGACATCAATCTGGTGCGCAGGCTGGGGATAGAGGTCCAACCGCCAAACATACCGGTCTCTGTCCACGCCGTGGATGGACGAGCCGTAGCAGCGGGCAGCCCGATTACCCAACAGACTAAAGCTCTCACGTTACGTCTGCAAGACCACGAGGAACGGATCACCTTCTTAGTTACTCACGTTCCTCACCTCCAGGTGGTTTTGGGGTACTCGTGGTTGCAAAGACACAACCCCCAGATCGACTGGGCCTCCGGATCAATCTTCATCTTGGGAACGCGGTGTCGGGACTCGTGCTTACTGCAAGCTGGCACGAGCTCCGATCCGTCCGAACCCAGGATGGAGATTCCGGATTTGGCCACTGTTCCTCCTGCGTACCATGATTTACGGGAGGTTTTTAGCAAGTCCAGGGCGCTGGACTTGCCCCCCCACAGACCGTTCGACTGCGCCATCAATTTGTTGCCCGGCACTACTCCACCTAGGGGGGCGCCTTTTCTCGCTCTCCGGTCCAGAAAAGGTAGCCATGGAGGAGTATGTGCGTGAGGCACTTAAACAGGGGTTTATCCGTCCTTCTTCCTCCCCAGCCGGGGCAGGGTTCTTTTTTGTGGGCAAGAAGGACAGTACTTTGCGCCCCTGTGTCGATTATCGCGGTCTGAATGCCATCACGATCAAGGATCGGTACCCGCTGCCGCTGATGGCCACGGCTTTCGAAGCCCTTCAGCGAGCATCTGTTTTTACTAAGCTTGATTTACGCAGCGCGTACAACCTGATCCGGATCAGGCAGGGGGATGAATGGAAGACTGCGTTCATTACGCCCACGGGCCACTATGAGTATTTAGTGATGCACTTTGGGTTAATGAATGCCCCCGCGGTCTTCCAAAGGTTTATCAATGAGGTCTTACGGGAGACCCTTGATAAGTTCGTCTACGTATATCTAGACGATATTCTCATTTTTAGCCGGTCCATCGACGAACACATAGGGCATGTCCGACGGGTCCTCCAGCTTCTGCTCGATCACCAGCTTTTCGTCAAGCTGGAGAAGTCCGTCTTTCACTCCCCTACGGTGTCCTTCCTAGGGTTCATTGTTTCTCAGGGCACCCTTCGCATGGACCCGGCTAAAATTAAATCAGTGGAGAGTTGGCCAAGGTTTTTGGGCTTTGCTAATTTTTTCCGGCGATTTATTCAGAACTTCAGCACTGTCGCCGCCCCTTTAACTGCCCTCACTGGCAAGGGTCCTTTTAAATGGTCGGTGCAGGCCCAACAAGCCTTTGACCGGCTGAAATCTCTCTTAACAACTGCTCCAGTTTTGCAGTTGCCAGACCCAGAGGAATACTTCATTGTTGAAGTCGATGCCTCTGAGCTCGGGGTTGGGGCTGTTTTGTCCCAGAGAGTGGGGCCAGGAAAGAAGCTGCATCCGTGTGCCTTCTTTTCGCACCGCCTGACTCCGGCTGAGCGGAATTACCCGGTCGGAGACAGGGAACTTCTAGCCATTAAGTTGGCTTTAGATGAGTGGCGACACTGGCTCGAGGGAGCCAAACATCCTTTCCTTGTGTGGACTGATCACAAAAATTTGTCGTTCATCCAGCAAGTGAAAAGGATGAATTCACGTCAGGCCTGGTGGTCCTTATTTTTTGGAAGGTTTCACTTTACGCTGTTGTATAGACCGGGATCCAAAAACGGCAAACCGGATGCCCTGTCTAGGCAGTGGGAACCGACTAGGCCGGAGACCGGACCTGATCCCGTGATTCCCTCGACCCAGATAGCTGCCCCAGTCACCTGGGGCATATCCAAGGTCATTCGGGATGCCCAAAGGGCTGAACCCGACCCCGGTGGGGGACCTCCTGACAGACTGTACGTACCTTCTACAGTACGTCGTCAGGTTTTCGAGTGGGCTCATTCTTCCCCGTTTGCGGCGCACCCAGGCGTGACTAAGTCCCTGGTCTTGCTGCGCCGAAGATTTTGGTGGCCGGGGATGGAGAACCAGGTACGTGACTTTGTCCGTGCCTGCTCTGTGTGTGCTCTAAACAAGAGTCCCAGAGAGCACCCGCGAGGGCTTCTCCATCCGTTGCCGATACCTTCCAGACCGTGGTCCCATATTGCCCTGGACTTTGTTACAGGTTTGTCCAGAGGGTTCACGGCGGTATTGGTAATTGTCGACCGCTTCACCAATTCTTGCGTCTTTGTCCCGCTGCCCAAGCTACCTTCCGCCATGGGCACTGCGCAAATCATCCTGCAACATGTGGTGAGAGCGCATGGGGTCCCATCAGACATTGTGTCTGATCGGGGCCCGCAGTTTGTAAGCCAGTGCTGGCGGGCCTTTTGCCAACTTATTGGCGCCAAGGCCAGCTTATCCTCAGGGTATCACCCTGAGTCGAATGGGCAGTCGGAGAGACTCATCCAGGATCTGAGCAAGATGCTCAGGTGCCTGACGGCAGGGAATCCGACCACGTGGTCGGATAAACTTTTGTGGGCTGAATTTGCTCACAATACCCTGCATCATTCGGCGATAGGAATGTCACCGTTTGAAGCTCAGTACCGGTACCCTCCTCCTCTCTTTCCTGAGCAGGAGCAGCAGGTAGCGGTCCCATCTGTACAGCTTCATGTCCGCCGCTGCCGCGCCGCCTGGCGCAAAGCAAGGCAGGCACTTGTGGCCACCCAGCGCTCCATGAAGCGCACTGCTGACCGCAGGCGGCAGCCGGCTCTCACCTTCCGGCCGGGCCAACGTGTCCTTGTGTCGACGAGGGATCTCCCCGTCAGAGGTGCCCCTCACAAGTTGGCACCCAAGTACATTGGTCCGTTTAAGGTGGTAAGGCGGATCAACCCGGTGACATATAGGTTGGAGCTTCCTCCAAGGATGAAAGTGCATCCAACCTTTCACGTCTCCTAACTCCGACCATTTATGTGCGGGGGAGTTTCACCCCCTCCCCAACCGCCCGCCCCTCGTATCATCCAGGGTGCCCCTGCCTTCACTGTCCGCCGCCTGCTGGATAGTAGGAAGGTTCAGGGTAGCACCCAATACCTGGTGGATTGGGAAGGTTACGGCCCTGAGGAACGTTCATGGGAACCGGCTCATTTTTATCTTTCTTTTGTATTTTGCTTTAAAATAAAATTATTCTTTTAATTTTTAAATCTGCGTTTGAGTCCTACCTTTTTCCACGTAACAGCCATAACTGTAAATAAATAATATGGGCAGCGGTTAAGGTACTGGACTGTTAATCAGAAGATCGCCGGTTCAAGCCCCAGCACTACCAGGTGTTGCCACTGTTGGGCCCCTGAAAAACGTCCTTAACTCTCACTTGCTCAAACTGTACTCAGTCATAGATGTAAGTCGCTTTGGATAAAAGCGTCTGTAAAATGCTGCAAAACTTGGCAACTTATGGATGAGAAATCTTTCCTCACTGTTTTTATATTCTATATATTTTTTACATTTTTGAAGTTTGGATTTTATGTGTACAGTTTATCATTTATCAGTTTGAAAATCTAATGTTTTAAGATTGAAATAAAAAGATATGTTTAATACATATTCAACACCTTCCTATTTTTTCTTAGATATGATTCGATGTTGTCATTAAATATGTTATATTATATTTGATATAACATTATATATTAAAGTTGCTTAAATTTATGTAATAATAAACACTTCTTTCTTTTTAACAGTACTCCACCTCCTGTTCAAGAACAAGGGATTTCTGAATCTGACATAGCTAAGATCAAGGATGGTAAATCAACAGAGGATGGCAGCAAATCTTCTTCCAGAAAGTAAGTCCAAAAAAATACCATAATTCACATGAGATTATATTCATAATTCACATGAGATTATATGTTTTATTTATTCTTATGTTTTATATGTTTTATTACTTCTTTATTTGGGTGGCACGGTGGCTAAGTGGGTAGCACTGTCGCCTCACAGCAAGAAGGTCCCGGGTTTGATCCCCAGGTGGGGCGGACTGGGTCCTTTCTCTGTGGAGTTTGCATGTTCTCCCCGTGTCCGTGTGGGGTTCCTCAGGGAGCTCCGGTTTCCTCCCACAGTCCAAAGACATGCAAGTGAGGTAAATTGGAGATACTAAATTGTCTATGACTGTGTTCGATATAACCTTGTGAACTGATGAACCTTGTGTAAGGAGTAACTACCGTTCCTGTCATGAATGTAACCAAAGTGTAAAACATGACGTTAAAATCCTAATAAACAAACAAACTTCTTTTAGTTTGTTAAAAATGCAAAATATGGCTTCTTTGTGGGCCCTTACAGACCCAGACTGTGTCCAGTTAATAAAAGTCACAATGAGTAGACTCCATTTGTGTTTTAGACACATCAGAAGGATAATTAAAGCAAAAAGAATCCACCTGGCCCCAGTTCTCTAAGACTTAAATAAAAATAAATAAATCCAGACCAGGTTACATACTTTTATAATTCTGAAGAGAACCACAATTTACAAATAAGTCAGCTATTTAAATTGTTTTGCTGTATTTTTGTAGTCTGTACATAATCATGGAGTTCTGTGAGGGAGGTACACTCACTACATGGATATCTGAGCGAAATTATAAAAAGGTGGAAAGAACAGAAGAAGAAGCCTTGTCGATATTTCATCAAATTGTCAGTGGAATGAAGTATGTCCATTCCAAAAACATCATCCACAGAGACTTAAAGGTAATTAATTTATCAGGTATAAAATCTTATATATATTTTTGTATTTAAATGGGTTCACTGAGACTTCTGTCATCTTTGAATTTAGCCTGACAATATATTTTTTGGCAACGATGGGAATGTGAAGATCGCAGACTTTGGACTTGCTACTTTGATATCCGGCCCAAATGGAGACCCAATTCAAAGGACGAAGCATGTAGGAACTGAAACGTACATGAGCCCTGAACAGGTAATACAGTTTTGGGGGTAGAAGTTGGTGTTTGGTAATCTGTAAACTGCTTGAACAGAGCTTATAAATTAAATTATATACACTGACCAGACATAACATTATGACCACTGACAGGTGAAGTGAATAACACTGATTATCTCTTTATCACGGCACCTGTTAGTAGGTGGGATATATCAGGCAGCAAGTGAACATTTAATCCTCAAAGTTGATGTTAGAAGCAGGAAAAATGGGCGAGGGTAAGGATCTGAGCGAGTTTGACCAGGGCCAAATTGTGATGGCTAGACGACTGGGTCAGAGCATCTCCAAAACTGTAGCTCTTCTGGGGTGTTCCCGCTCTGCAGTGGTCAGTATATATCAAAAGTGGTCCAAGGAAAGAACAGTGGTCCGATCCAACAGACGAGCTACTGTAGCTCAAATTGCTGAAGAAGTTAATGCTGGTTCTGATAGAGAGGTGTCTGAATACACAGTGCATCACAGTTTGTGGCGTATGGGGCTGCAGACCAGTCAGGGTGCTCATGCTGACCCCTGTCCACCACCAAAAGCACCAACAATGGGCACGTGAGCATCAGAACTGGACCACGGAGCAATGGAAGAAAGTGGTCTGGTCTGATGAATCATGTTTTCTTTTACATCACGTGGCTGCGTCACTTACCTGGGGAACACATGTCACCAGGATGTACAATGGGAAGAAGGCAAGCCGGCGGAGACAGTGTGATGCTTTGGGCAATGTTCTGCTGGGAAACCTTGGGTCCTGCCATCCATGTGGATGTTACTTTGACACGTATCACCTACTTAAGCATTGTTGCAGACCGTGTACACCCTTACATGGAAACGATATTCCCTGATGGCTGTGGCCTCTTTCAGCAGGATAATGCTCTGTGTCAGAGCAAAAATGGTTCAGAAATGGTTTTAGGAGCACAACAATGGGTTTTAAATTCCAATTGAGAATCTGTGGGATGTGCTGGACAAACAAGTCCGATCCATAAAGGCCCCACCTAACAACTTTCAGGAGTTAAAGGATCTGCTGCTAACATCTTGGTACCAGATACCACAGCACACCTTCAGGGGTCTAGTGGAGTCCATGTCTCGACGCGTCATGGCTGTTTTGGCAGCAAACGGGGGACCAACACAATATTAGAGGGTGGTCATAATGTTAATATGTGCATAATTGGTGTATAATTAAGTCAAAACCAATGAAGTAAGTCACTTTGTATTATGTGCTTAATCTAGCTATAGGTGGGACATGAATACAACACAGTTTGCCAAGGAATGTCAAAGCTTATTTTAATTGTTTTTATCCCCTAAGGAAAATCAAACGGATTATGATGAAAAAACCGACATCTTTACTTTGGGACTTATATGGTTTGAGCTTCTGTGGCGTATGTTCACTGAGATGGAGAGAATCAAGGTCAGTATGTGTAATATGCCATCACAAGTCGCATGTAGTGACGGAAGATAATTTATTATGCAACAATTCCTTTTTTATTTGTTACATTTAAAAGTTCCCTTTTTCTCAAATGCTATGTTCGCAAACCCAGATTTTCTATTGTTGCAGATGTTGAGTGAGCTGAAAAACCAGACATTTCCAGACGGATTTTGTCAGAAATATAAAACACAGGTAAGGAATGACCTCTATCTTCAACATACTTACATACTAACATTCATAGTCCAATGCCCTCCATCATTTCTTCTTCTTTCACTTAATTTTTTAGCACAAGTACATCAAACAAATGCTGTCCAAAGATCCAAAGGAGAGGCCGGATGCTGAAAAATTGGAAAACGTTCTTAAAGAGTGTTTTCCTTTGGGCCCAAGCGACTCTATCAGATAATCTGATACATGGAATTTCTCAGCTCTATGCTCCAGCTTTTAATTCGTCAGTTCTGTAATTCTGTATATGCAGTCTAGTACTGTCTAATGAGGTGAGGAAAATATGAAGTACAATACAAACAAGCTGCTCAAAAGATGTGGTACAATATGGCAAAATGAGAAACATCAGACTTGCTACAGTATATTCAACCACAGAGCCAAAGTCACAAACAATGTATGTCATGTAAACAAAAATAGAATCTCTGGCTGTATCCCAAATGTAGAACGATACACTCTACCCACGATGAAATGTGATTCACGATACTGTGTTCACGTTACGATTTTTTAAAACGGAAATTGAAGACAAATTATGACAGTTTCCTTTTATTATTTCTCTTAAATATCTAAGGGTAGAATCAGTATAGAGGACGCATTCAGGGTAATTGGACACGACTAGATTAGGGGAGAAAAATTGGGGGGAAAAGTAGGGGAAAATAGAAAAATTCGAAATATATGAATAATGAATTCTCTTTTATTTCTGAGGTAGGTACAAACTATGCAAAACAATTTTGAATTAAGCCCAATTTGGCTGAAAACCCCCGAATCTGGCAACCAGTCGTGTAGCGCCAGTGACATCAACTGAGCGAGGTGAATAGCGGCAGCGCCCTCTGCTGTTTAAAGTGAATATCGATTCATTTTACATGTCAAATCGATTTGAATCGTGGAATTTTTGAGTCGGTTATTAACTGTTTTGTGGTGCATCGTTACATCCCTACACTATGTTCTAACATGTATGTTAGAATAAAAACATCACATTAAAAAAAAAAAATGCACTACTTCTGTCTACTATTTTGCACAGTTCTATAATTTGGGACACAGCCAGAGTGACCAGGGTTATAGAAACAATGCTAGATTTGTATTGGGAGTCACAATGTGTGTCAAAGATATGTTCCCTACATACATAGTGTTGACAATGCTGGTTGGGTCCATGTACTTAGTTCCATGCTGTTTAGACCAAATTCTGACCCTACTTTCTGGTGCTGTACTGTGGTTTACCCTACGCTCTGACCCCTGCTTCCAGAACTTCAAAAGAATTTACTGTACATGTGTATATATTCTGTTCCATTCTATTGTTTTCTTTTATCAGACGAAGCAATCTTTCCCAAACATGCACTTTGGCTGAGTCTGTGCCCACTCTACCATCAGCTTGACCAACAGGAATGGAATTTAATGTGCTTTTTTGCTGTTGTATTCTGTCCCCCTCTAGATTTAAGCTGTGAGTTCTAAGATGCTTTTCTGATCACCACTGTAGTTGTTTGACTTACTGTTGCCTTCCTATCTGCTCAAACCAATCAGACCACTCTCTTTTAAAATTAACAAGGCACGACCAAGTACCACTTCAAATCGAACAAATACCACACGTACCACTTACTAGAAAGTCATCTTAGGAGTCATCTTAACACTCACACTTTTACATAAGGCCCTACGTAATGAGCTGATTCCTGTGTAGTATGCAATTTGCTGTGAAATTCAAAATGTTGAGTGATCTGACATTTTTCATTCGCATAGGGTTCAAGTGCCTATATAAGGTGGCGCTAACAATCCTACGGCAATTCAGGTAGCAAACGGTTAGTCAAAATGTCCAAGATGTCGAAGTCTAAGGCAGCTAAAACACGACTCAGGTGACTGAGTTTGGACAACTCCCAAACAATTCTGTGTCAAAACACGGACGAGAATTTTCGTATTTGAGACAGAGCCTCGCACTGTTGCTAAATGTTCTAGGTTTACATTCAACCATTAAGGTAGGATGTGCTGTGCGCAGTCCACGACCCCTTCTTATTCACCCATACTTTGGTGGATCCGCACACGAGGCCAGTCTTGCGCATGGAGAGTTCTGCTTCACCCAGCATTAAAAGCCCCACCTCCTTTTTAGTCCAGTCTTTTCCCACACAGTAGACTAGTGGCCAGTTTTGTCTCCTGCAGGCACTGCCATTTGTGTGTAAGTGGAATATCCCGCTCCACCTGGGCTCCTCCAGCAGTGAGCATTGATTTATTTCATTAAGTTGGATATGCTTGTTCGGGACTGTGGTTTTGCTTGCTCTTTGGTTTTGTATGAACAATCTGAAACTCAAACTATAAAAAAGCATGGTACCCTCATGTAGCATTTTTACCACTAAACCTAGCAGTGTTCTTGTCAGCCGTTCTTTATTCTCAACATCTGTATCCGTTTTCTTTAGCTATGACTCAGTGTTACAATTCTAAGAGCTGTTCTAGGTCTTTTAAAGATCCTGTTCATGAGTCTACATCAGGGATGCTAACATTTGCTAACTGTTACATTATAAATCATATCACACAATGGGTGCTCAGGTCATCATAAGGGCTAACTAACCATGCTAATCATAATTAATAATAATGACACCAGTACATTAAAGCTCTTTCTGACATAAGATGATTAGTCAAGGTTTACCTTTATACTGAAACATGATGCAAAATATCCAGCTTATTGCAAACAGTGTCGTGTTTACTGTTATACACCGTTTCCAGTGTTACATTCGACTGTGTTCTATGTTTACATGGCTCTGACACGTGTCTCCTGTTGTGTTATTTGTAAAATGTATATTAAAATACATAAAGCACATTTTTGTATAGATAAATATTTAAGATGTAAATATTATAATTGTTGATGTTGGTATTGTTGATGAATTAAAAGAAACGGATCAAACTGGCTTTATGTAAGGGTGAGTTATTTTAGTGGGAATGTTTTCCATTACTGTGACTGTATTTTGTAAGTAAGCTAGTAGATTTTTAGGAGAAATATGGATGTTCTACATTAAGGTTTCAAAACTACACTATACCTGACCATGAGCTGGTTGGAAAACTTATTGCAGAACCATAGGCCTTAATATGGATTTGACCCAAAACCAACCCCCTAATTCATTTAACTATAACAGCCTAGACTTTCTGGGGAAGGCTTTGTACATGAAAGTCTGCCCTTTTACTCTAAAGAGTATTAGTGAGGTCAGGCAAAATGTTGGATGAGAACGCCTGGCAAGATATTGATGTTCAGGGTCAGGGCTTGGTGTAGGCCAGAGTTCTTTAGTTCCACATAAACCTAGTACAAACTAGTCCTTATTTATCGCGTTTTATGCATAGATGATGTCTGAAGGGAGTTGCATTTAAGAACATTAATAGATCGTGGTATTTTAACAATGGGGTGGTGTCGTTTCTTCACAAGTTTTTTTTTCTTAGGAACTAATAAATATAACAAATTTGATTAGTGCCTTCAAATGTCCCTTATACTCTGGGCTTAGCTACATCTGCCTTTTTTTTTTTTTTACAAACACAATTTGCAGTGTGAAATGTGGTGGTGACAAGTTAATGACATGTTTTCAAAATGAGCAACGACTGATGAGAAATCAGCCTCTTCATCCTGGTCTGGGTTGCAGCAGGTTCGGGTTCCAACGGTTAACATAAGGTAAATACTACAACCTTTATTATATAAAAAGTTATAATACATTTTTTGTGATTAAAGTTTCTACACCGATCAGCCATAACATCAAAACCACCTCCTTGTTTCTAGAAGCACTTTGAAGTTCTACAATTACTGACTGTAGTCCATCTGTTTCTCCACATACTTTTTTAGCTTTCACTCTGTTCTTCAATGGTCAGGACCCCACAGGACCTGCAGGGGTCCTGACCATTGAAGAACAGGGTGAAAACAGGCTAAAAATGTATGTAGAGAAACAGATGGACTACAGTCAGTAATTGTAGAACTTTAAAGTGTTTCTACAGTGCCTTGCAAAAGTATTCAGCCCCCTTGAACTTTTCAACCTTTTGCCACATTTCAGGCTTTAAACATAAAGATATGAAATTGTAATTTTTTGTGAAGAATCAACAACAAGTGGGACACAATCGTGAAGTGGAACGAAATTTATTGGATATTTTAAACTTTTTTTAGAAATAAAAAACTGAAAAGTGGGGCGTGCAATATTATTCAGCCCCCTTGCGTTAATACTTTGTAGCGCCACCTTTTGCTGCGATTACAGCTGCTAGTCGCTTGGGGTATGTCTCTATTAGTTTTGCACATCGAGATACTGAAATTTTTGCCCATTCTTCCTTGCAAAACAGTTCGAGCTCAGTGAGGTTGGATGGAGAGCGTTTGTGAACAGCAGTTTTCAGCTCTTTCCACAGATTCTCGATGGGATTCAGGTCTGGACTTTGACTTGGCCATTTTAACACCTGGATAAGTTTATTTGTGAACCATTCCATTGTAGATTTTGCTTTATGTTTTGGATCATTGTCTTGTTGGAAGATAAATCACCGTCCCAGTCTCAGGTCTTTTGCAGACTGCAACAGGTTTTCTTCCAGAATGGTCCTGTATTTGGCTCCATCCATCTTCCCATCAATTTTAACCATCTTCCCTGTCCCTGCTGAAGAAAAGCAGGCCCAAACCATGATGCTGCCACCACCATGTTTGACAGTGGGGATGGTGTGTTCAGGGTGATGAGCTGTGTTGCTTTTATGCCAAACATAACGTTTGCGTTGTGGCCAAAAAGTTCGATTTTGGTTTCATCTGACCAGAGCACCTTCTTCCACATGCTTGGTGTGTCTCCCAGGTGACTTTTTATAGATATCTTTGAGAAATGGCTTTCTTCTTGCCACTCTTCCATAAAGGCCAGATTTGTGCAGTGTACGACTGATTGTTGTCCTATGGACAGATTCTCCCACCTCAGCTGTAGATCTCTGCAGTTCATTCAGAGTGATCATGGGCCTCTTGGCTGCATCTCTGATCAGTCTTCTCCTTGTTTGAGCTGAAAGTTTAGAGGGACGGCCGGGTCTTGGTAGATTTGCAGTGGTCTGATACTCCCTTCATTTCAATATGATCGCTTGCACAGTGCTCCTTGAGATGTTTAAAGCTTGGGAAATCTTTTTGTATCCAAATCCGGCTTTAAACTTCTCCACAACAGTATCTCGGACCTGCCTGGTGTGTTTCTTGGTCTTCATGATGCTCTCTGCGCTTTAAACAGAACTCGGAGACTATCACAGAGCAGGTGCATTTATACGGAGACTTGATTACACACAGGTGGATTCTATTTATCACCATCAGTCATTTAGGTCAACATTGGATCATTCAGAGATCCTCACTGAACTTCTGGAGTGAGTTTGCTGCACTGAAAGTAAAGGGGCTGAATAATATTGCACGCCCCACTTTTCAGGTTTTTATTTCTAAAAAAAGTTTAGAATATCCAATAAATTTCGTTCCACTTCACAATTGTGTCGCACTTGTTATTGATTCTTCACAAAAAATTACAATTTCATATCTTTATGTTTAAAGCCTGAAATGTGGCAAAAGGTTGAAAAGTTCAAGGGGGCTGAATACTTTTGCAAGGCACTGTATATGGTAAGTGGAGCTGATAAAATGGACAGTGAGTGTAGAAACAAGGAGGTGGTTTTAATGTTATGTGCTGATCAGTGTATACTGTCAAAATACTGTAAGATAGCACAGCTGGGGATTCGAACACTGTATCCCAGCATAACTTAGTTCTTTTATTTTGAAAATGAACAAAACATGTCCAGTTAATCATGTACACAAAAGAATTTAATGCATTTATTGCTGTGTTCTACATTTTGCACAGAATTTCTACTATCACTTCTATGCCATTCCTCAACTCTGTCTCATAAATAACTTACTAAAGACAGATAAAATACAGAGCAATACCAGAAATAAATTAATTTGTTTTTATGAAATTACCACTGACTTCAACAGGCACTTGTATACAAACATGCTGATTGATTTTAATATTAATACGTTTGTACAAAATTCAAGGCAATACAAATGTTTTTGTTTGTTTTTCCATTATATGCAGATACCCAGAATACAGAATGATATATTCAGAATTAAAAAGTAAAAATGTTCTTCAAAGCCTGGAGTCTAATACACACTACACAAGTCTCAAGAATGCTGTGTAGTCCACAATACACAGCTAAATTGCTTGTAATTCAGCTTCCTGTGATTATAGGGTAGTGCGCACTAGATGATCCATTGCTGATAAAGAGTTACATATTACATAGTCAATTGTCCACACACAGCATCTTGTTACAACCTGTGAGAACTGTATAAATGGCTGCCAGAATGTATGAGAGTGGCTGGGAAGATGTGGGATACAGCACCGGTGGGGTTAATATACATTATTGAAACAGTTGATATGTTTTCAATTTTGGTAACAGTTTGGGAAAAATACGTTCCTGTTTTAGCATGAGTTTGGTGTGGAGGAACCCCAGTAGCCTGCACCGTAATCCCTTACTGAAAACCATTGGGATGAATTGGATTGTAAGCTAGGCTTTCCCGTCCAACATCAGTGCCTGACCTGACAATCGCTCATTTGACTGGATATGTTGTGGAATGTCTTTCCAAGAAGAGTGGAGGCTAGAAAGGCTACAAATTATAGTTCATGACTAAGGTTTCACCCCTCAGGTAATAATTCATGATTCAGCTTGGCGCTATTAAAATAAATAAATTGGTGCAGCAGTAAATTACACTAACCCATCATTGTTGGGATCCAGGGTTCGAAATCAAATACTTTTTTAAATTTATTTCCATGTTTTACAACCGCTTTATCTTGGTCAGGGTCCGGCAAAGATAATCATCACTGGCCAAGTAACACCCCCTTGGGCAAATTCCCCCCCTGACATAGCTGATCCTGTCTGCCTGATTGGCTGATAGCGCTGCTGTGGATTTGAACCCAAGCCCCCTTATCATTCATGTATTTTTACTAAATGTTTTAGTTTTCTTTGTTCACTTTTATTAACCCCATCTCTCAATATTGTTAAAATGAAGATCAAATGTCCATTTTATCCTTCCGATTTTTAGCGTGTCCTATTTTTACCCAATTGCGTAATGCTTCCTTTCTACCGGCGCTGACCCTTACCCCTGATTGAGGAGAGCAAACTGACACACGTCCCCTTCGTGTGCAGTAGCCGACTGCATTTTTCACCTGCACCAGCCGAGTTCATATGCCGAATCAGCATATGAACCTGTGCACGGAGAGCCACACCCTGATCAGCATTATTCCTCCACTCTGTGCAGACGCCATCAACCAGCCAGCAGACGTTGTAATTGCATCAGTTATGAGGTCCCTATCCGGCTCCCTAACCCTGTATGAACAACAGCCAAACATTGTTCATGTAGCCACCCAGCCCAGCCAGATGACAGAGCTGAGATTCGATACGATGTATTCAAAATCCCAGCTCTGGTGTGGTAGCGTATTTTACCACTGCACCACCTGAGTGGCATCCATATTTTTAAATCTGCTAAAGAAGACAAAAGACTTTTATTCTAATTCACATCTGTACTAAATACCTAACAGGAGTAGTTAGTGGTAGCTCACTGGTTAAGGCACTAGACTAGTAACCTCGCATTGGGTGAAAGCATCTGCTAACTGCCATAAATGTAAATAACCATCAATATTACTATTTACTATGCTATTTAGTATTGTATTTAGTTTAAGGCACACACAAACACACCAGTAACATCAATGCGTTCTCTGATGCGTTTATGTGTATGCAACCTTAAAATGTCAAGCAAAGGTTGCTAGTCAGTACTGGGCCTGAACTAATGTACTTTTCTTAATAATAACAGTGTAGTAGACGGGGCTAGAACTAAGCACCATTCCTTGTCTATTAATATATTCCTACAGAATGCACTCATTGATCATTCATTAATATTTTCCAAAAGTCTGAACATATATATTATTTTATTATTATTATTTAAATGATAACATTTGTTATGAAACCGATATACAGTATAAAACCAAGAACCAACCTGTGGAGTCAGATATTGATGGGTAACAAATGTCCACATTTATCACTGCATTGTTTGTTATTTTGTATTATTCATATTTATTAAAAACACCCTGGACAAGCAGCACACCCGTTAAACTAGATAAAACTACAGTACATGATGGATGTCATTCCTGTTCAGTATGAGTAATTCCAATCAATTCAATTCAAGTGCATTTAGCCTTCATATGATGGTGCTGCCCAGACATAATACATCAGTAATGAACAATAGAACCTTGTTTAAAAAAAAAAAAAAAAAAAAACATTTTTCACAACATCAGCAGTCTTTTATAACAGTTATAAAGTGTACGGTTCAGTCTCTGCTTGTGTAAGTCCTACAGCCTTTCACACAGTATCCTAACACTTGTGCACCAAATGTTACACTCACGTACTACATAATTACCAACATTTTTGTGTGAGGATACCGTAAGGATGACTATAGTACTAATGATGAAAGTACTGGTGTCAGTGTAAGGAACAAATCCTATCCATCCTGGCCTACCGGTTTGTCAGAAGGCATATACTCGGTAGATCTGACATTTTAATTTAATCAATAGTTTTATCTTGGTCAGGATTGCGGCTGTTTCGGGTTCACTCGTAAACAATGGACAGAATGCCACAGATCCCCCACCACCCAAACACAGCCAATTATGTCTGTGTAGACGCCCCTCAGGCCAACAGCATCCCCGAGGGCAAGGTTGGAATGTAGTGTAATAGACCGTTGCGCCACTCACTAGCATACAGAGCTGATGTCTCAGAATCGCAAGCTAGAATCTCAGCTCTGCTACCGGCAGGCTGGGCGCCCATACGGACAATGATTGGTTCATCCGAGGAAGGGATGAGGGGATTTCTCATAAATGCTGCAATTACGACCTCTGCTGGCTGATCGATGAGACGGGGAATAATGGAGATCGATGTGTGACTCGATACTGATCTCCATATAAACTCGCCTAGGGCAGGTGATGAGAAGCAGTCGGCTACTGCACATGTCGGAGGGAGCGTGTGTTAGCCATGACCCTCCTTGGTCAGGATTGGAAGTCAGCAGCTGTAGAGGTTGCGAAAAGGATTTGAGTAATTGGTGACAACTAGATTGGGAGGTAAACTGGGAAAAAAAAACTTTGGACGGTACTGTACTGTAGGACTTGTATTTGTATAGGGGTTTGTGTGCAGGATCTACCAGTAGAATTCAGTAGTACAGGATTGTGGGTGCATGCTTATAACATCAGCAGTACATATAAATACAACGGCAACAGCAGATTGTCAATCTGTGACGTAAATGCCTCCAGCATGGCTACCATGGCAATAGAGCCCACCACCCACGAATAGCTAGCATTCAAGTTTATGCTGGCATCCGCAATTAGGAACAGTGCCACCGCGATGACCTGGGCGAACACAGAGGTTGCCGTGCCCTCAAAAGTCTTCTTGGTGCCCGGCCAGCGGATCTCGCCCGCCGTGCTTCCAAAAATGGACGCCACAGTGTCCCCGACACCCACGGCCAACACGCCAGCATATGGTGCCAGTCCTACCGCACCGGCCGTCTCTCCTTTCGGCACGCATGGTCCTTGCGAGAGCCACACAGGCACGGAAATTCCCAACAGCAAATAGATGTGCGTGAGAATGAGCGGCCCAGAGTCCTTGTCGTCCAAAAACAGGGCCAGTGACTTGCGCAAGACGGAGCCAAGAGGCCGAATGCGGAAAAAACGCACCAATTCCAGGAACAGCAGCAACACCAGACATGCTACGGCTGCTAAATGTAGTAAAGGCCGGTCAAGTGCCAAACCTGGGGCATAAGTCAACACAATAAGGAGGTGAAAGTATTTCCTGACAGTGGTGGACGCCTGGTATTTTTTGGCACCTTCGGAGCGCTTGCTGTTCTGGCGAGCCACAACAATAATGGCAGTCAGGGTAAGAAATATCCAGTATGCCAACAACCACAGTCTAGCAGTATTATGGGACAGGAAGTCGAAGATCCAGAAGAAAGGGTGATGTCCAGTGAGGAGGGACAACCAAGGAACAAGCAAACCCAAGCCAAGTACGGCGGTCATGACGTGGAAAAAAGCGGACGCTGCCCACGTTTCGGATTCCATAAAGAGGAAGAGGATGGTGAAGACAAGCCCGAGCAAAACCAATCCTGCCACAGCCACAGGAAGAAAGAAATGCACTGGATCTACGTTAACGTTGGCACTGGCGTTTAATGAGCGCTTAATCAGCTGGTTAATCATGAAGCTGATGCCACCCAGGATGAGCAGCGCCTCTCCAGGTGTAAAGCACCGTGGAAGCAGGTATAAGAGTACCAGACTCAGATAGACGAAGATCAGTAGCACTTCCAGTACCTCGATCACCTCCGAAACCAGCAGCGTCTGCTTGATGGTGTACAGGATGGCGCTGGCTGCAATCCCCGTAATCACACACGTGTTGGTAGGCACCGGCCGCGTAATACCCAGCGCGATGAGTGACAAAAAAAGCGCCAGGATCATTCCCGTAACAGTAATCACCATCGCGAAACGCTCGAAGTGGATGTTCCCAACTGCAGCGCACCGACCCTTCAAAGCAAGACCAAGCAAAGGCAGGAGCAGGCTCGCCGGCAAGACGCCGCTGTTAGCCGAAAGACGGAACTGAAAGACGGCAGCGCCCGTCTTCAGCAGACGGTCCCATTTGTGCTGGACGTAGAAGGCCTGGATGGCCAGAGCAATGCAGCACCATGACAGCTGGTTCCACACCGCCACATGAGCACAGAGGACGATGGAGAAAACCACCAGAGACTCGATTAGCACCGGATTTGCCTGCATGTCTTGATTTTTCCAGAGATAGAGATATGAGGGATGAAAAGAAGTAGCCCGTCCACTTTCGTATCTTTCAGAGTCCAGGTCATCTGCACTTCAGCGTCATCCTTTTCACCTTTCACCTCCAATCAGCTGGGATCTGTAAGTAAAAGAGCAAAATGTCATAAGCTGTTTATTATTCATTCATTATCTATTTTTTTATCTATCACTTTTTTAACCTGCTTTCACTCTGTCCTTCACTGGTCAGGACCCCCACAGGACCACCACAGAGCAGGTATTATTTAGGTGGTGGATCATTCTCAGCACTGCATTGACACTGACATGGTGGTGGTGTGTTAGTGTGTGTTGTGCTGGTATGAGTGGAGTGGATCAGACACAGCAGCGCTTCTGGAGTTTTTAAATACCGTGTCCACTCTATTAGACACGCCTACCTAGTTGGTCCACCTTGTAGATGTAAGGTCAGAGACAATCGCTAATCTATTGCTGCTGTTCGAGTTGGTCATTTTCTAGACCTTCATCAGTGGTCACAGGACGCTGCCCACGGGGCGCTGTTGGCTGGATATTTTTGGTTGGTGGACTATTCTCAGTCCAGCAGTGACAGTGAGGTGTTTAAAAACTCCATCAGTGCTGCTGGAGCACAACACACACTAACACACCACCACCATGTCAGTGTCACTGCAGTGCTGAGAATGATCCACCACCTAAATAATACCTACTCTGTAGTTGTCCTGGGAGAGTCCTGACCATTGAAGAACAGCATGAAAGGAGGCTAACAAAGCATGCAGAGAAACAGATGAACTACAGTCAGTAATTGTAGAACTACAAAGTGCTTCTATATGGTAAGTGGAGCTGATAAAATGGACAGTGAGTGTAGAAACAATGAGGTGGTTTTAATGTTATGGCTGATCGGTGTATGTGTAGACTATCAAGGAAAACCAGAAGGTTGTCGGTGGTGTAAAAATCAGCCTGTTGCTAAACTGTGACTCAACCACCAGTCATATCATCCCGAACTTTGGTCCAGTGAACTTGCACCATGTGCATTTACAATAGAAACATTAGAAACTTAGGGTTGGGACGGGGTTTGAAAAACTACAGCAGTGCACGGTTTCTTTTTCTACTGCGACACTTAGATATTACTTAGAACACTGAGCTATAGCATTACACTATTGTATAATACATATGGTTCTGAATGAAAGGTCAAAGGTCTTACAAGACTAAAAACTGTCTTGACAGATAATGTGTATATAGGACAGCAACATTAAAAGAACCTTTTAATATTACTTTCTATTTTATTTCTTTTTATTTTCTATAAAACCTGATATGATCAATTCAAGTAATAATAATTAACCAAACACTTCACGCTTAAAGTAGTAACACTCAAACAATTATATACACTGATCAGCCATAACATTAAAACCACCTTCTTGTTTCTACACTCACTGTCCATTTTATCAGCTCCACTTACCATATAGAAGCACTTTGTAGTTCTACAATTACTGACTGTAGTCCATCTGTTTCTCTACATACTTTTTTAACCTGCTTTCACCCTGTTCTTTAATGGTCAGGACCCCCACAGGACCACCACAGAGTAGGTATTATTTGGTTGGTTGATCATAAGACACAGCAGCGCTAATGGAGTTTTTAAACTGTCACTGCTGGACTGAGAATAGTTCACCGACAAAAATATATCCAGCGTCCTGTGACCACTGATGAAGGTCTAGAAGATGATCGACTCAAACAGCAGCAATAGATGAGCGATCGTCTCTGACTTTACATCTACAAGGTGGACCAATTAGGTAGGAGTGTCTAATAGAGTGGACAGTGAGTGGACACGGTATTTAAAAACTCCAGCAGTGCTGCTGTGTCTGATTCACTCATACCAGCACAACACACACTAACACACCACCACCATGTCAGTGTCACTGCAGTGCTGAGAATGATCCACCACCTAAATAATACCTGTTCTGTGGTGGTCCTGTGGGGGTCCTGATCATTGAAGAACAGGGTGAAAGCAGGCTAACAAAGCATGCAGAGAAACAGATGGACTACAGTCAGTAATTGTAGAACTACAAAGTGCTTCTATATGGTAAGTGGAGCTGATAAAATGGACAGTGAGTGTAGAAACAAGGAGGTGGTTTTAATGTTATGGCTGATCAGTGTATATAATGAATGCATGCAAAATAGCAGTGAAATACTACACTTACTACAACATGTTGTAATGCTATCCGTTACACCAACTATTAGTAAATAAACAGTAGCATGAATAGACTAGAATAAATGATAAATGAGCATGAGAATGAGAGCAGCGTGTGTGTGTGTGTGTGTTGATGATGTTCTCTGTGTCTGTAACAATGACAGTCGCTTTATTATAAGACCCCCAGCAGCCTGAATGAATTACAGGCCAGATCTGACCTCCAGTTTACTTAATAACTAATAAATATATCATATCAAAACTGGATCCAACTCACCAGTCAGTAGTGGCAAGTTATTTACACGCTGTACATCCAGGATCGCAGCGTTTTGTGCTATTTGATCTGGTTTCTTCACTCAGCTGTCGCGGAACACACCAGTCATTTCTGCCCACCCGTATTCTGACAAGTCCGCCCACCTCTATTGGGATTGGCTAATAAGATCCCGCCTACTGCGCCGGGATTGGTTGATTACCAGCTGTCCGCCGATTGGACCGTTTAAAAGTCATTTATACATAGCGCTTGATTTCTGCAAACATTGAAATACACTTATATATTATACACTTATATATTATACACTTATATATTATACACTTTTATATTATACACTTATATATTATACACTTTTATATTATACACTTATATATTATACACTTTTATATTATACACTTATATATTATACACTTTTATATTATACACTTATATATTATACACTTTTATATTATACACTTATATATTATACACTTTTATATAAATACACTTATATATTATACACTTATATATTATACACTTATATATTATACACTTATATATTATACACTTTTATATAAATACACTTATATATTATACACTTATATATTATACACTTATATATTATACACTTATATATTATACACTTTTATATAAATACACTTATTTAAATACACTTATATATTATATACACTTATAGATTATCCACTTATGTAAATACACTTATATATTATACACTTATATATTATACACTTATATAAATACACTTATATAAATACACTTATATATTGTACACTTATATAAATACACTTATATATTATACACTTAAATAAATACACTTATATATTATACACATATATTATACACATATATTATACACTTTATATATATATATTCCATATATATATATACTTTATATATACGTATATTCCAGTTCCATTGTTATACAGGTCACTGGTTCAAGCCCCACCACTGCCAGTTTGCTGCTGTTAGGGCCCTTGAGCAAGGCCCTTGACCTTAAATTGTCTTAAATTCTATACTGTCACAGTACTGTAAGTCACTTTGGATAAAAGCATCTGCAAAATTTCATAAATGTAAATGTATATTTAGAGGGTGTTAATTTACTACACACAGAGACCAAAAATGTCATGTCAGCTGTGAAGTATGGTGGCGGATTATGGAAGCGTCACTGTTCTGGGCTGGATTGCTCTTGTAGGACCAGGACAGCTTGCAATCGTTGAGGAAAATAAACAGTGTTTTTACACACATCAGTCTTTGGAGTTTACACAGAATGGAGAGGGGAAAAAAACACCCAGTAAGCAGAAGTTCTCAGAGCAAACATATATATATATATATATATATATATATATATATATATATATATATATATATAATATATATATATAATGAAAAGAGTCAAAGGAGAATAGCCAGACTGGTTTGAGTTCACATGTACCCCTTTTTCCACCAAAAAAACCGTGGTTCTAGAACCGGTTCTGTTCAGGTTTCTCTGAACTTTGGTGTTCTGTAGAGAACCAACGCGCGTTTCCACCAGTTTTTGAGAACCAAGCAGCGTCATCAACGGTGGGTGTTACTTACTAAGAGTTAAGAGTAGTAATGGCGGAGTGTGTGGATTATGTGCGAGCATTTGTGCTGCTGTTACAGATGTTTGTTTTTATGTAAAAAGCAGCGATCTAAATATCTGTGATAAGAAGACGTGACTTGTTTGTCTCAGTTGTTGTTTTCTTTAGTTTATTGACGTGAGAGGAGTTTTGCGCTTCGCTTTCACCGCGACTCTCGGCGCAAATAGCCGATTTGCTCAGCGCTTGACTTGAGCGATAAAACATCATTAAAGTTCCACAACACGAACATCCATATGTGTGAAATAAACATCAAATCCACTCTAAAATACAACATGTATCTGTGTTTAGCTGGATTTACTTCACGTGTGTTTATGCAGCTCGGGGAATTGAAAAAGCTTCACGCTTTAGTTTCCACGTTAAGCGTGTTTCCTTCTGTCCGGGTCACTTTTATCACGTAATATCACACAATTCACCTTTTTTAATGCGCTTTAAAAATATCAGCAGCAAACTGGCTCAAAATTTAATCAGGTGAAGTTTAAAAGATAAAAATGCAGCATTAAGCTCCATACGAGACCACAGCGGACAGCATTGTTGCTAACGCGCTATGCTGTACAACACGACACGCCCACTGACGGACGTCACGGTTCGGGCTGAAAAACCAAGTATTCTGTGGTGCCAGATCGGCCCGCTAGTTCACTGTCTGGAACCTCTTTTTTCTGGTGGAAACACGCGGTACCGGTTCAAAATCAAGTTCGGGAACCGGAACGGGCTCCGTGCCGCGTCAGTGGAAAAGGGGTAATGAAGCCTACAGTAAATCCTACAGTGAAGTGCCGTCAATCAGGAGAGGTGAATAGCGCCAGTGCCCTCTGCCGTTTAAAGTGAATATCGATTCAACTTAAATGACTAACTGATTCGAATTGTGGCACATGCGCACCGATTTTTAACTGTCTTGTGGTGCATCGTTACATCCCTGCTATGCACGAATCAGCCCAAACTGGTTCTATAAACATAAGACTGAGTTCAGTGTACATCAGTTGCTTTAACCAAATTGAACGTAAAGCTGGTACATTTGCAGCAGTTGCTTAATGCAATCATATCAACATGAATCTTGAGGAATCAATGACACAAACAGCTGAGGGTCAGTATAACTATAGCGTTCCTAATAAAGTGGCCGCTGTATTTAGGCAGGCAGCTTGTCTTTATTAGCCAATCGTAGCGCAGGAGGCGGGGTTTGTGTGAAAACAATTATGGAAAAAATACATATTTTACACAGTGGCTTGGAAACTTGACATTTTAATCCCGTAATAATATATGATAGTTTAAAAAACAAAAAATAATCTATTTTTGTATTTTTACAAGAAAAATGTGACGTTAAGGAGTTGAGCGTCTGTGATTGGTCAGTTTCCCGGGTTGAAGATGGCGGAGTCGGAGATTTGTATCAGGTAAATGAAAGAAAAACAAACTTTCATTTTTAGAAACCTTATTCATTTCACTCTGTCTTTATGTAATTTATTTAATTATACGCTTCAGTAAGAACTAACAACTGGGTTTTAACATGTAGTAACGTTTTTTTCAGTGCCATTTGAAATAGACTGTCTAAAATGTGGAGGGAACGTGCTTGCCGTATCCCGAATGCATGTACGATATACGCAGAGTGCACTATATAATGCACGGAAGCCATGTCTAGAAGCCCTGTGTAGGGCACCTCTGTATGGTCTATTTAGGCGATTGGGATACAGCCATTCATGGCTAACAATGAAGCTTCTGGCTCGTTGGCTAACCTCACAAGGTGGAAGCATGTTTTAAACACTGAGGTTTCTTGTGATAAATATTGCTGTTTGACGATTATGAAACTTTTAATTAGCAGCTTTATATAAACAAAATATTATAAATAAAAACTCAAGTGTAGTTTTAACGACGTCAGTTTTTTAAATGAACTATAAAGCCAACATTGTCCTGTGCTCAGAAAGTGTCAGCTCTCATCTATAACTGTACATCTACAATAAGTGATAGTGTTTCTAATAAAGAGGCCAGTATATTTAAACAGAATTTCGAAATCCCAACAACACTGCTGCACCTAACCATAGACACTCGGATTAGTACAACACACAACAATGTTATCATGTTGGTGTCAGTACAGTGATGAGAATGGTCCATCACAGCCTCAGATCAAGATCCAGTTCCAATAGTTGTAATATTATTACTATGGTTATTGATTGTACAATGTAAACGCCAGTGGTAGCCTAGTGGGTAGAGCTTAGGGTTATCAATCGAAAGGTTGAGAGTTCGAATCCTGGCTCTGCCATACTGTTGGGTCCTTGAGAAAGGTTCTTAATCCTCTCAGCTCCAGGGGTGCCAGGCAGTGACTGATCCTGTTAGGGTACTGGACTAGTAATCAGAAAGTCGCTGGTTCAAACCCCACCACTGCCAGGTTGCCACTGTTGGGCCCTTGAGCAAAGCCCTCAACTCTCAATTGCTTAGACTGTGTACTGTAGGTCATTTTGGATAAAAACGTCTGCTAAATGCTGAAAATGTAACGTAAACGTTGGACGCTTGGGTGTTGCAGAGGTTTATTACGCTAGCCCACCACCGCTGAGATCAGGGTTTTAATCCCAACGATGCCCTCGTCCAGTCAGGGGTCTACACAGGCACAATTGGCTATGTCTAAAGGGTTGAGGGTGGATGGCCGAAGCCCTGTGATGGATTGGCACCCTGTCCAGGGTTTCCCGGCCTTACACCCTGTGTATTCTGGTGGAACCAGAGTCAACACAACTCTGAACAGGATAAAGCAGCTGATAAAAAGTGCAATATCACATACAATATGTGCCCATATTTATATATGTGTTCTTATGTGCACTGTGTCTATAAATTGTTGTTTTCATATTAATGCATTAATGTAAGGACAGGCCTCTTTTATCACCTATCTCTAGTTGTAGTTGACAGTAATTGGGTTTTGATTTGAACAGTCATTTCCATGTAGTGCAGAGGGCTGGATTACACTGTCAAACAGTTTGTATCGAATTCAAATGGGAATGTTGCATATAATGCATATAATGATATGCAAGCTTTTTCCTCTTGTTCATTGACTGTCATGCTGAAACTCCCTGAGTTTTATATGGCTTTTTATATAACTGACTGTACGACAAACGTTCACCTGGGTCTAAATCACTGATAGGAATGATTTATGTTTCATTTGTAGAAGCAGTCAGGAGTTATGGACCATCCTTCACGGACGATCTGCTCTGCGGGAACCGGTTAGTATATTCTGTACATTTATTCCTTCCATGAGCCATTTCATAAAATACTGTGCACAGGGTAAGAATACAAACTGAACAAAGCACCAGTTCGTTGCAGGATAACAGTTACTTACTTACATAAATTGGTTGCAGTTTCAAGTAGTCAGTCCAGCTAATGCATGTTTTGTAGCAAGTAAAACATGATTCTTTTTTTAAATAAGGATTGATCCTTTCAGTTTCAATTAAAGTGTTTGTGTTTTGGCTTGTTTGCTGTGTCAGAATAGGTATTTTTCTACCCTGAGGTTAGAAGTGGTTACTATACAACACTATGCATTTCTTCCATATTAAATCATACATTGCTTAGCATGGGTGGTTAAAAGGCTTTAATTTTATTTAATGTCAATTCTTTGTTTTTTTTCAGTCTCAGATCAAAGCAGAATTAGAGCGAAATGGAGACCGACTGCAGCAGGGATTGGCATACTACAAACCACCCAGGTAAGCTGACCTCAGTGCTGTGAATGCTGGGCAAAAATGCACTAAAATCTGTGTTTAAAAAATAATGCCAAGTGTAAAGAGTTAACAGGGGATTTTTGTGGGGTTGTTGGTTTACATGGATGGTAAATGACCACCAGATTAGACCATCTGGTGCACAATCTTTGTTCTGACCAAGGAGACTTGGATCAGCACATGTCTTCTTTGACAAGGGTCCAATCTGCAGCCGCTTTTTGTCACCTGCTAGTCATGGGTTCCCACACAGAGCCGTATCCTGTATGGACAGCCATGATAAGCTTGTTAACAACCACCCACTTGTTCCTGTGCCCGAACCAGTCCCAGAGATTGGATATTGCAGCTGTATAGTGGGTTATTACTATACTTGTACTGAGCTTGTGGGATTGCTGGCATATCGCTCACCAGTGAAAACGGTGACATATCAGTGCATCCCTAGTTGCCCAGTGGAGTTCTGAATGCCTATGATGCTGATGTGTGTAGGATTAGTGTTAATGTTGTGTCTTGTTTGTGTGTTCAGCTCTTCATCAGCGGACAAATTAAAAGCAGACAAGGAGGTTCCTCAGACTCTTAAAGACTTCGGGCTCCGTATCAGCAAACTTCTAGTAAGTAGCATAACGTCTCTGATTCAGCAAGCCCACAAACAATTAATTTCACATTTTTCGCTGGTAAAAATAATGTGTGTTCTTATGTTTTAGGCTCTGGATGAGCGACAGAGTGTGCAGATTTTACAATGCTTTCTACAAGAGGACTACAGAGGAACCCGAAACTCACTAAAGACCATGCTGCAGGATGAGAGACAGAGCCAAGCCTTATTGCTCAAGGTCAGTTCACTTGTTCCTGTCTGAGTTCTGTTGTGTATTTTTGAGTTTTTGTCTGATTTCTAGATCGTGCTCCTGTCTGTCGCTTTGACTGGCCTGTGACTATACAGTGCCATACCCAGTAGGGATTGATGCCCTGTGTGTTCTAGCAAGTTACCCTACCACTAGTAGGTAGCTCTTCTGTTGGTCCGTACCAGACGCCATAGTCTTCATATTTCCTGGCATTGATAAATCTTGGTGGCCAACAACCTCTCAGCAGTTTCTGACTTGTCATTCCTTGGACCACTGTCTGTGGGTACTACAGCTGCCTGTGAATAGTCTTTGCTGTTTTACTTTATACCAGTTGTCTGGCCATGATGATTTCAACCTTACCAAAAAATTGGGTCTTATTACTGATCATTCAATGACCTGCTGTATTCAATACATGTGGTACAAATAACTACCATCAGCCCAACATAACCCATGCACTTATATTTTTACCAGTGTATATTGCAACATAACCCATGCACTTATATTTTTACCAGTGTATATTGCAACATAACCCATGCACTTATTTTTTTACCAGTGTATATTGCAACATAACACATGCACTTATATTTTTACCAGTGTATATTGCAACATAACCCATGCACTTATATTTTTACCAGTGTATATTTCATAGATCGTGTGAATGTTTTTTGTATATTGTTGTTGATCAGATTGTGGATTACTACTATGAAGAGAGGGCTTGTCTTCTGCGCTGTGTCCTTCTTCTTCTCACTTACTTCCAGGATGAAAGGCATCCTTATAGGGTAAAGAGTTGTCAAACTTGAATTCTTCTTTACTTCTAAATCTGTGTTTGTCTATCCATATCCAATGGTGATCTCTATCTTTTGTGGTCAAGACTGAGCACTGTTGTCAGTTCTGAATTATTTTTGTTTATTTTGGATATATCTGTGTTTGTGTAGGCGGAGTACGCTACCTGTGTGAATAAACTGGAGAAGGACCTCGTGTCGAACTACCAACAGCAGTTTGAAGCTCTATTCAGTGCAGAAGCTCCAACTTGGGAAACTCATGGAAATCTAATGGTAACTCTCACTATAGTGTTTTTCCACGTTCCTTTAACATTTCACCCAGTTTACTCATTTGTCAATTCCCCTGCCGCTTGTTCCAACAACCGACTGGCTGCCCCCTTTGTAGTTTTTTGAACTGTACATATATTCAAGTTGGCGTTCAAATAATTCTAAATTTGAGGCATACTGAGTGTGTTCCTGTCTCTGATGTGTTAATATACTGGTGCTTAAGCGCCTGTTACAATAAAACATGTCCTAATAGATCCTAATAGTACAGGTTGACACAGTGGCTCAGTCAAGGTAGCACTGTCTCCTCACAGCAAGAAGGTTCTGGGTTCGATCCCCAGGTGGGGTGGTCCGGATCCTTTCTTTGTGGGTTTCCTCCGGGAGCTCCGGTTTCCTCCCACAGTCCAAAGACAGGCAAGTGAGGTAAAGTGCACATGCCTGAAATCATGAAAGACAACACAAGAACAGAAATAAAATGAACATACAAAATGGACCCAAATATAAAGAGAAGATAAAATAAACAGACAAACATAATACCTGTGTATTACACCCTTAAATTACACCTGTGTTAAACATGGTATAAAAAACCCAAATAAATAAACAATTGTACAGGCATTCTTTGATTAAACTGATTTAATAGAATCGTCACGTTAAACTAAAATCTGGTCACCTCCCATTTGGCAGATTTTGGACTTCTTACATTGAGCCTTGCATTCCACAAGGCTCAATATTTGGTTCATATAAAGTTCTTCCATTTTTGATTAGTAGCTGTTAGACTCCCCACTACCTCTCTCCTGCCTTCTCAATGGTACTACTGCCTTTGGGACAGTGGTAGCCTAGTAGGTAGAGCTTTGGGCTATCAACTGAAAGGTTGAGAGTTTGAATCCCAGCTCTGCCATGCAGCCACTGTTTGGCCCTTGAGCAAGGCCCTTAACCCTTTTTGCTCCCAAACTATCTAGGATAAGCGAAGAAAGAATTTCATTGTAGTGTACATGTGTATATGTATATATGATAAATAAAGGCTTTTCCTTTCTTTCATTTTTATAGACAGAGAGACAGGTTTCCAGATGGTTCTCTCAGTGCCTAAAGGAGCAGGCTTTGCTGTTGGAAATTCTCTTTCTTTATTACGCCTACTTCGAAATGCCCCATAGTGACCTGTTGACCTTTATGCGACTCTTCAAGGAGCAAGGTTTCGGGCAGCGGCAAACCAACAGACATCTCGTGGACAGGAGCATGGACAGACTAGTGGATCGAATTGGGTAAAAAGACACACCCAGGACACTGAACGATTAGACAGTATAAGTAGAAACCTGCAGAGTCAGTGGGTGCTTGTGTTAATGATGCATATAAGTTTGACCAGCAATGTTTAGGAGTTTTGAATCGAAACACATCTGATTGCCAGTTCTTGAGTTTTCTTACTTTTTGGGGGGGTGTTTATGTGCTTTTAATGTTTTTAATGCACACATTGTTTTCTGCTACAACTCTGTAGGTATTTCAGTTGTCTTATTCTGGTAGAGGGAATGGACGTCGACTTCCTGCATAAATGTACCCTTGAGGACCGAACTGAACAGCATCAACTCAGCAGCACACATGACATAAACAAAGTAAGATACAGAGCATCCATGCCACAATGGTTTACATGCACACAGCGTGCCTAATGCCTAGTTCACACTACAGGATTTTTGCCCTGATATCACTCGCAGACAGGTCGCCGCTAGATGTGGCAGCTCGGAGGCATATTAGCGTTCGTCTGGGCCTCAATAATCAGCTCTTGATCACAATGTAGGTCGTGTAGTGTGAACTCAGCATTACCTGACTACGAACTATACAACAGAGTGAAGCGACATGGTTTCACTCACTTGAGTCTGGCATTTTGTCAAATTCTAACTGTATGAATGTACGACACCTATTGAAATAATAATCAGTAAGACCATCTCTCTCTCCCGCTCTTCCTTTCTGTTCTGCTTTGTCTTTAGGACATGGACCAGATATTGCTGGGGCTCGGTGAAATCTCTCACCATGGCCCAGTTCTGCTGGCCTGGGTTCTTTTAAGGCACACGCTTCAACCGGTCGAAGCTGGGTCAATCATCAAACGACTTGGTCATGCTACCTTACAGCTGGGAGTGTTTCAGTACCTCACGGACATGCTGCGGTCCCTGGGCAGCACTGGAAATAATGTAAGAAACATATTTTATATGTATTTTTTGTTATTTTATATGTATTTGTTGTTTTACAACACTTTACGTAGCAGGAAAAAGTCTGAAACTCACTTTTGCTTCCACTTTAGTGCACTGCCAGCACTGCGCGAATGTGCATTTACGGTCTACTGTCATTCGTAGTCACATCGTTTGAAGAGGACACTGTAGGCAGCCAACAGGTACAGATTACTGACTAACCATTTTAGTTTTTACCCATATTTTCACATCATTTTTACTTCACAGGTTATTGATTAGAAATCAAATGTGCGTGCTTTGCTTGAATGTGATGATTTAGGTTAGATTGACCTCTCTCTCAATGAGTAATGTGAGCATATATAATATGGGTGTAATAATATTTGGCTAGTACTTTTAATCACTTGTAAACATAAAAAAAAAACATACTTTAATTAGGTCCATTGGCAACTTTATTAGGTCTATTGCAATAATAGTCTTAACAGTCACTTCAAAAGTCCTGTGCAGAGGTGAGAAGACCCTGTTTCACTGAAAACTATAGCAGCATCATGCTATAGGGTTCTTCTTAACGACAGTGAAGGATAAATCCAGCCAAATACAAACCTCCTCCAGAGAACACACAAACTCAGACTTGGGCAACAGTTCACCCACCATTCAGCATGACTATGACCTGAAGCGTACAAACAATATTAGTGTAGCTTTGGGACAAATCATGGAATTGTCCTTAAGTTTAAGTCGTCTCGTAAACCTCTATTGAACATCTGTTGAGAGACCTGAAGATTGCAGTTTACGGGTGCTTGCTATTCAGTCTGACAGAACTTGAGAGTATATGTCATGACAAATGGGACAAACCGCCCCAATCCAGATGTATCCAAGACTTGCAAATGGATTTTACAGTGTTGTATAAAGGGACTGAATACTTTTGTGCTTTAAGTATTTCATTTTGTTAATAATCTTTATTATTATGTAATTAATCATTTGGGGTGATTAAATGTGCATTCATGGGCAAAAGGACAATAGGATATGTTCAAAGTCAAATCCACAACACAGTAAATTGTGCAAAAGGGCAAGTGGTGTGTGTGTGTGTGTGTGTGAGGAATGGAGGCAATATTATATGACATACTGTAGTGCACTTATGTACTCCATAGTTAATAATATGGTGATTATGACCTACCTGTAGCTGTTGAATGATAAACATTCTATTCTCTCTTCTTTAAGCACCTGATCAACGTAGCGTGCGAGGTTCTTGCGGCCCCAAGTCTAGCCGAGCTCTTTTGGGAGTCTGTAAGTGTTGCATACACACAAGTAAGTCTAACACACAAACGAGTGTTGATCGGTTTAAGTGCTGACTGTTGAATTCTGTTTAAGCAGAAGCCTAACGTGGGACTGGAAATGATTTTGGACTCAGCAGTCGGGGTTTTCCCGTACAAGACTGGACCATTACTGCAGATCCTCACAGCGTTGCTGGCTGATAAATCCACTGCCAAGAGGGTACGTGCACACACACTTGTGACACATCAGTGTTATTAGTTACACTAGAACCAGTTAAGGAACTAAATAAGCAGTTGTGGTGGTGATAATTACAAACTATTTATAATATATGTAAATTAAATACTTTTTTGGCATTGGAAGTAAATTTAAAGTGAATACAAGCACTGACCACTGCTCAGTTTCCTCATTTTTATCGCAATTGAGGTCTCTGCTGGCTGGTCAATTGCAAGCTAACACGATAGACCGCTGCAGCACCCATACACCTACCACTGGTAATGAAAAATAAACTATAAATATTTGATTTCTCGATTCCTACTATAGTTAGTTTGCTTGTTCAAAAATTCTCAATGACCACTCTATTTTCTAATTTGTATGTTCAATCACAATTGATTCAACTTTAGGGATATCTAACGGTCTCTTATTCACTCAGGTGTACACCTTTCTGGATAAGATGTCCTTCTACACAGAGATATACAAACACAAACCAAATGATGTGCTTTCTCGAGAGGACGAGACCCTGTGGAGAAGACAGGCACCTAAACTCCTCTACCCTCTGGGTGAGTATTTAAGCAGTGTGCACTTTTTCACTCAGTCAAATTCTCTAACCCGTCTGGGAGCTCGGCTTAAAGAACTCACCAGCGAAAAAAAATTATATTTGTCTTTCTTTTGCATTTGTTGATGCAGCGGTGGACTGTGTTAAGTGACAACAGTTTTCCACAGTTCAAAAAGTTGTCCTTTTATCAGTAGAATAAAGATTCAACACTGTCAATGTTTTTATTGCACTTAACAAAATGTCCCAATTTTTTCTGGAAATGGTGTTTGTTACTATGTTATTCATGTGATATATGTGTGATTTGTTTTTTTCTGAGCAGGTACCGGTCAGACTAACCTAAGGATGCCACAGGGTTGTTATGGCCAGGTGTGTATGGGCGAGCAGGGCTACGTGGTGCGCTGGGATTACTCTTATTCCTCTTGGACCCTTTTTACCTGTGAGATTGAGATGCTACTCCATGTCGTCTCCACTGCAGGTACTCGTGTAATAACAAATGTAACGCACATATATACAAACGTGGTCAGAATTTATCCTAAATTTCTAGTTAAACAGCCTCATTGATGTGATTGTCCAAGCTCTTAAACAAAAGCATACCCCTGATTACACTATATCTGTATACACTATATGGCCAAAAGTATGTGGACACATGATCAGTAGGTTGTTGGACATTTTATTTTAAAATCATGGGCAATAAAATGGAGTTAAAGGGCCATAAGATTTTGGGTTGCATCTGTGGGAAGTTGTCCTATTTAGTCGGGCACTGATCAATATTGTCCAGCAGCATGGTTCCAGTTAATTCCAAAGGTGTTTATTGTTTCTGATGTTGGGGCTCTGTGCAGGCCTGTAGAGTTTCTCCATACCAAACTCTTCAAACCATAGCTGCGTCCGGAATCGCATACTTACAGAGTATGTACTAGATTGGAGGAAGTATGCACTACTCAGCCGGTAAAAAAGTACATACTTTCAGTACAGAAGTATGCAGTATGCACACAACACCGCTACGTACTACATCCGCCATCTTACCAACGTCAAGTGATGACGTGGGGACGTGATGACGTAATATCACCATAGTTACAGACTCATTACAAAACCCACTCGCCAAAATTTTGGATATTTATCGTCTTTTTGTTATTTATTTGTCTTTAAAAAAATTAAATAAAAATATTTTATTTATCTTACTTACACTTGTGAACAGAGGACGCCGTTTTCCGCGTCTTTCTTGTTTCTTATTAGCCTTCGAACGCCTACGCAGCTCCAGTTGCATTATGGGATACATTAGCCGACCGCAAGTGTGCATCGCTTGCATACTCAAACATGGCTGCCCAATAAGTAGGTCATCCGGGTACTTCTCGCGTACCTCTTTGTGTATACTATGTATTCGGACATACTAACCGCTCTCGCGTCCTCATTTCGCGTGCTATTGAGTATGGAAGTATGCGATTCCGGACGCAGCTCATGTCTTTATGGACTTAGCTTTGTGCACAGGGGCACAGTCATGCTGGAACAGTAAAGGACTTTTCCCGTATGTAGCTAAAAACCGTACACAAAAATTTAGGAAAGATGTCCACATACTTTTGGCCCTGATCTTAGGGATAAATTTAATTGTCAACTATGAGCCAGGCCTTCTTATTGCGAAATCATATTATCATAAACAAATGCTCACACCTGTACAACCTGCTTTCTTTGTGTGTGTTTTAGATGTGTTGGCTCACTGTCAGCGAGTAAAACCGATACTGGACCTGGTCCATAAGCTCATCAGCACTGATTGGACAGTATCTGACTGCCTGCTGCCCATCACTTCACGAATCTACATGCTGCTACAGAGGTGAAACACTGACATGCCTCTATGTTGAGCCTCTATGGCTACGTTCTTTATTAAAAATGGCCTGACTGACCATGTTAAAGAATCTTTTTAAACCTGGTCTTGGGTCCGTTCATAGGATAATACAACTATTATTTATTTATACCAAACTATGTTACATAAATCCTGTTTTTATTTGTTTTTGTCTTTAAGGCTAACCTCAGTGATCAACCCGCCAGTGGACGTAATTGCCTCTTGCGTCAACTGTTTAATCGTGCTGGCTGCACGGCAGCCTGCAAAGGTGGGCCATGGTGTTTTTTGGATTATTAATTTGGATTATTTCTGATGTTAATAAAAGGGTCACATGACTTGACAATAACTGTTTGCTTGTGTAGGTTTGGTCCAGTCTGCAACACACAGGCTTTTTGCCCTTTGCATCCACCCTTCCAACCAACATGGCACAAACCATCAGGTAAACCTCAGCACTGCATCCTTATTTGTTTTGCTTTTCGTGTATTTCTGGCAACACCTTTGGGTGTCGGCCCATTCCTGGTCCAGCATGACTATGCAGCTGTGACATGGTTTGGCAAAATTAGTGTGGAGGAACTCCACTGGCCTGCAAAGAGCCTCTACCTCAACCCTACTGAACATTGGAACCTGGACGGTGAGCCAAGCCAATCAAATCTGTTGCTGCCCCCAAGTACTTGAGTATTTTGCCATTCACTTTTGCAAGTCTTAAGGTGTGGAATCATACAGGGCTTTTATTGTTCTTGTGCTTAATTCAGTACTTGACTGGAGTGCAGGCAGGCCAGTCTGTCACCTACACTCTCTGACACCATAATCATGCTTTTGTAATACATTCAGAATGCAGCATATGTTCTTGTTTAAATGCAATAGACACTCGCTCACTCACTTTCTTAACCGCTTATCCAATTAGGGTCGCGGTGGGGTGCTGGAGCCTGTCCCAGCTTTTCAATGGGCGCAAGGCACACAGTAACACCCTGGACGGGGCGCCAGTCCATCACAGGGCACACACACATACACGCACCCATTGACCTATAGGGTAATTCAGTGTCTCCAATTAACTTGACTGCATGTTTTTGGACTGTGGGAGGAAACCGGAGCTCCCGGAGGAAACCCACGTAGCCACGGGGAGAACATGCAAACTCCACACAGAAAGGACCCAGACCGGCCCGCCTAGGGATCGAACCCAGGACCTTCTTGCTGTGAGGCGACTGCTACCCACCGAGACACAGTGCCGCCCATGCAGTTGACAGTGCTTTACAAAGCACTGTATACTGTTTTTATATTCATTTCATGAACATTTGTCCCACTTCTTTTTATTTTACAGCGCTGAAGGCATGAAGGCAGGTAACTACGGCAACCTGTTGGTACTGATTGAGCAGCCACGAGGAGAATATGCAGTGACCATCGCCTACCTGAAGCTGGTGACCACTCTTGTCAAGGTAGCACTCGCAAAGCAAATTTGGCTTTTTTCAGTCTATTCAAAATAATCATTTTTTTAAAAAACTTTAAGTTTACTAAAGCTTTGAGTCACACTGACTTTCATTTTATTGATGAGAGGGTTTAAAAGTATGTAGACAAACAAGTTCAGGTGTTTCAGCCATACCCAGTGTTATTTAATCAGTATTATAAACTAACAGGGGAACAGTCTGGCCATTTTCTGTTCCAACATGACTTCCAGGTTGATTAGCTCATTATGAAGCAATTCCAGTGGTTATGACTTCAACCCCACTAAACATGGTCGAGTGGCCTTCTTGTATAAAATCAGTGCCCCACCCTACAAAGCCCATGGGCACAAATTCCTAGACAAATTCCAAGATTTTATGTCACCACTTGTCAAAGAAACAGCAGCTGTTAGGCTGTAGGCAAGCTGTGGCCTAGTAGTTAAAGCCCCACCACTGCCAGGTTGCTGCTGTTAGGCCCATGAGCAAGGCCTTTAACCCTCAATTGCTCAGACTGTATACTGTAACTATAATGTAAGTCGCTTGGGATGAAGGCGTCTGCTAAATGCCTGAAATATAAATGTTTGCATAGCAGGAGGCCAACACAAACTAGATGGCTAACAAGTTGGTTAGGTGTCCACATACTTTTGGCCATATACTGTAGTCTGCTCAGCCGTAATGTAACGGTGCATTTATTTTGCATTTATTGTATTTCTTTTCAAGGTTTTATTATACTATGTGTTATGTTTTTAACTTACTGGGAAATGTGTGTGTAGGGTCAGATAGGTAGTACCCAGAGTAGAGGACTCATGCCCTGCGTGCTCCTGGTGCTGAAAGAGATGCTGCCCACCTACCACAAGTGGCGCTATGACACACACGGCATCCGAGAAAAGATAGGTAAGATGTGCGGTTTAACCAAGCAGTTTACACACACTTGTAAGAGACGTGTGTGTCTTGGAACCGATACATATATTTGTATAATTTTCTAAGTCACAAATACACAACCAATAACTTAAGATTGTAAATCTGGGGGTATTGAAGTTTTATATTTTCATGTGATTTACTTGTTATTGATTTCATTGTCTATTTGTCCACATATGTGTGGTTGTATAATGGATTGTCGTGTTGAATTTGCATAAATAAATAGGAAATTAAGAAGAACTTTATTATGGAATTTAATAGAGAACCCCTCAAAATTACAAGGGGAATTATTTATGTACAATGTTCACAAACTTGTCATAACATCTTTCTTCTCGGTCATAGGTTGCTTGATTCTGGAGCTGGTCCATGCCATCCTAAATCTCAGTCCTGAAGGGGAGTCTCAGGGCAGGTATGGCAACCCACAATGATGTTTAGAAGCAAAGTAGCTTCCGGGCAGTTGTTTTCTGCTTTTTGTGTGTCAACTGGTTTGCATATACTAATGTTTCTAAACGAAGTTAAGTCCATGCCTCTGCTAGCTGGTCTAGACACCCGCACAAGGTGGTTGAATGCGGTTTGCAATCAAGACATGGCTCCGTATGGAATAATGTTGGTGGGGGGTGTGGGACCACCTACCGCCCTTCTCAAATAGCAGGAATTAATTAAAAATCAAAATGTAATGTATTTATGTGGAACTAGATTTTGTGGCTAGTCAGTGTATTCCTCTGGTAATTATATTATAGTTTATATGAGTGTATTTAATGTTGTTTTAAGTCTTTCTGATAGTATGTACATCTGTATTTTTAGTTCCCCCAGCCTGCAGTCTCTATGCATCTACAGCTTGGCAAACACTGAAGCAGGCCAGGCCATGGTGAACATCATGGGAGTGGGAGTGGACACTATCAACACGGTGCTCGCAGCTCAGCCCAGCAGGTACTCAAAACAATAAACTCTTTGAAATATCCTATTATTATAAAAACAGGATGTTTTGAGGGGGGTGGGCACATGAACTCCTACATTTACATTTAAAGTTTTGGCATTTATCAGACGCTCTTATCCAGAGCAACTTACAAAAGTGCTTCCATAGTGAACAGTCTGGCTGTTGTTTGCTGCTTGTTGATGAAGGGCTTTTTTTCTAGCTTTGCATGACTTCACTCCTGCCTCTAGGAGCCTGTTTTGAACCATCCTTATCGAGCACTTTACTACCTGTTTGTCATTTTTTTTGGGGGTGACTTGAGTTGGTGGTCATTCCAATCAGTGGAGAGGTTTTTTTTTGCCATCGGACAGCCTGTAGTTTTGGTGTCCTCAGTGTCTGCCACTAGGCCTTGTTGCAATCTTGAATCTGAAGCACATTGTATCCCTCTCCTCACTCAAAACTTGTCTTTTTGTTGCTTTTGAGGTACTGCTAGCACCAGCATGTCCTATTGCTAGAGGATTGTGATTTATGTTTTGCGTTCTCTATCTTTCTCTCAGTAGTGGGAGCTGTGAGGGTCCTGGTCAGGTGTTGATTCAGACGGTAAAGTTGGCCTTCTCAGTCACCAACAATGTTATCCGACTTAAACCTCAATCAGACACGGTGTCTCCTCTGGAACAGGCTCTCACACAGCATGGTGAGATCTCCATCCAAACAAACCACTGACTTGTTTGTTCATTATTTTTATGTGTTTGCTTGAGATTTCTTTATTTTCTTGTAGGTGGCCATGGCAACAACCTGATAGCTGTTCTGGCCAAATACATTTACCACAAACACGATCCTGCGCTTCCAAGGCTTGCTGTTCAGCTATTAAAGAGACTCGCCTCGGTAATTTTTTAATCAGCCATATCATTCCAATGCACCATCTTTCTTGTTTCTTGATTTATTATTAATTTTTATTTAATTTCATCTTCATCAACTGATTTATACTGGTCAGTAGGGATGTAACGATACATCCCTCACATAAATTATGTATCCTCACAAATAAATTTGGCTGGAAAATTCCGAACCTGGCAACCCTGTAGTGACGTCAACCAGACAAGGTGAATAGTGCCAGTGACCTCTGCTGTTTTCATTATTCATGTATAATAACCAATATGAATCTTTACACATTGAATCGATTTTAAATTGTCTTGTGGTGCATCATTACAGGGTCATGGCAGGTCCGGTTTTACTGGAAACACTGGGTGCAAGGCAAGAATATTCTGGACAGGGAGACATATTTGGCTCTTTCCACCTCAACTTTCTAATCAGTAGGCACCTCCAGCATGACCAACTGCCCTAATGATTCAGACATCACTATAATTCGAGAAAGCTTTACACAATATTCTGCAGTGTGTGTGCTCATTTAGACAAAAGAGCTTTTAAAAGGTCGGGCAGTAATACTGTACAAGAAGGCCTGGTTTGTAATTGACATTCTAATTCATCCCAGAGGTGTTCAACCTGGTCTTTTTGCACAGTCATGCTGGAACAGGAATGAGCCATCTCCAACCAGTTACCAGTTAAGTTTGAAGCATTGATTTAGACGTACATATTACTTGAACATTTATAAAAACACCTGAACTCAATACTTAGGAGGGGTGTCCACAAGTATTTGGCCATCATGTGCGTTTTTACAGATTTTACCTAAGGCATTGCTTTGCCTTAAAGACAACCAAATCGTGTTGCACAATTATGGCAAATGTGGTGGAACAGTTGATCCATTTAGCAGTGCAGGCACATCAAGCTTGACTTAGACAGCCAGATCTTATTGTGTGTGTGTTGTTCAGGTGGCTCCAATGTCAGTCTACGCATGCTTGGGGAGCGACGCAGCAGCCATCAGGGACGCGTTCCTGAGACACATGCAGAGTAAAACAGTCGACCTGCGCATCAAAGTCACCATCCTGGAGTTCCTCACTGTCGCCGTAGAAACCCAACCAGGTCTCATTGAGCTCTTCCTTAACCTTGAGACCAAGGACAGCAGTGAGGGAACGAAGGTCAGAGATCTTTTTTTTTAGCTTTTTGTGGTCAATGTATGCCCCCCTTTTAAGTTAAGCTTTAACATGCTTTATATATTGTGTATGTGTTCAGGAGTTCTCATTGGGTGAATGGAGCATTCTGTCTGTGGTTCTTGACCTGCTGGACTCTGACGTGCCATTGTCCCAGTCATGGTGCCCCCCGTTGCTACAGCGGGCAGCACTTGCCTTTTTACATGCACTCTGGCAGGATCGTAGAGAGAGCGCACTGTCCGTACTGCGCAGCAGGTATACACACGATCATACACGCACGCTCATACACACACACAGGGTCAGTTCGATAACCTGGTGACCTCTCTACATAGACGGCCCCAAGGCGGCCTGTCTTAATTCTTAGATGCCTTAAAATGCTGCCTACTGAGGTGCCTTATTTCAAAGCGATAATCTGACTGAATAACGAGGGAGCATCCGATGCTTCCTTAGCAGTAAAGGCAATCCCAGCATTCAGTGCAGCACAACTTTAAAAAAAAAAATATGGCGGACGAATGCAGAGTTCTTTTTAAATGTAAATAAGTTCTAATTGATTTGTAATTTATATAAAGATGCACGTGTCATTTATTTGCAAATTCATACACTGAGGGAGACGTTAGCTGGTATGCTAGCGGGTTGTGCTGCCTCTGCCCATTGGTTTGAATGGTCTGAGGCCGTGTTAGCTTAATGAGCGAAAACTCTCAACTGTCTAAAGTAGTGCGTCTACATAACCTGCCTTGTGAGTTCAATTAGTCGTCTTATTAGAATCCTCTCTACTTAGGGAGCTGCCTAGGTAGGCAGCAAGGCAGCTCACTAGCTTTCGAACAGACCTAAAGCGAGATTACTGTGGTTGTGCCAAACATACATGATTACATGGCAATACTGCTGTACAAGGGCATTATACTGCACAGCAGGTGTACGCTCATATATTGAGAGATTTGTGATTTGCCACTCTCTGTACTACACAGCTGGTACACACACACAAACAAGAACTTGATTGGACTGTTTATGTGTATATGTATATAGGAAAAATAAATACTGTCTGTATGTCTGTGTATATAAATTATACTTCTTGTTTCTATCTTTCACCCTCAGGAAGAAGTTCTGGGACAATCTGACAGCACCGTTATTTGGATCACTCCCTCCACCCTCCGAAACAACAGAGGTAAAATTTGAATGATTTAAAGTTTTTTTGCAGACATTTAGCAGGTGCTTTTAAAGCGATTAACAGTACTGTTACAGTATACATGTCTAAACAATTAAAGGTTAAGGGCCTTGTTCAAAGGCTCAACAGTGGCAACCTGGCAGTGGTGGGGCTTGAAACAGCGACCTTTCGATTACTTGTCCAGTACTTTAACCACAAGGCTACAACTGATACAGAATACTTCAATGTATAATTGTACTTATAGTCTTTTAATTCTAATACCAGCTGTATCTAACATAATATCTTGATGTTACTTATACTGGTAACTTTCCATAAAGCAGAATGATCTGGCCATAACTGTTCGTATACTGTTTTCATTACCATATATAGTTTTGTAACACCTATGGGTATATGGATGCTGCTATTTTACAGCAAGTTTACTGTAAATTACAGTAAATCATCTGCTTTGTTAGTACTTGTAACGACCACTGTCGACCACTAGGGGGGGCAATACTGGCTTGTCCTTGTCCACTGACTTTGCCATTGCTTTGTTCGCTCATAAATTCTGATCATTTTCCTGTTATTTTACACAATGTTGTGGTATCCAAATGCAACCTTACCCCTGCTGAGGCTGAGGCAGGCCACACACTGTCATACCCCTCCTAGAGCCTGCTAGAGTACGGGTCTCAGCATCATGTACAGTACAGACTTCTAACTACAGCAGCGATGAGGAACCCCTCCTCCTAACAGACGCACAACCAACCATGTGTCCTTTTATGTGCCAGGCCTGATGACAGCACAGCTGAGATTTGAACACAGGGGCAGGTTAGCACATTAAACACCTGTGCTACACCAGTGCTGTGCTAATACAAGTGGATTTTTTGGGAAGGCAGCTATTTTCCTGCCCTTAAAGACTGCAATGGATTTAAAAAAAGCTCTCTGGGACAAATAGCTGTATACTTGAATATTTAAATAATCACTGCATTTTTGTTCGATTCTCAGCCTCAGTGTTATTTACTGTGTTAAAAAAAAGGAATCCACATAAATCAGTGGAGAATTAGTGCATCTCCGCTACATATATGTTGTTCATATGTGTGTATTTCCTAATCTTTGTTTTTTATTTGTGTAGCCTTGCATTTTGGAGTCTTGCGCCTTCGTGATGAAGATAATTGGCCTTGAGATCTACTACGTTGTCAGGTATCTCATTACCAACATGGTAGATGCATGATTCCATACACATATAACACATATTAGTGTTGCAGTCCATTGTGATAGAGATTTGAGATAAAAAAAATTACATGCACTTGGTAGAATATACACTCACATATACACTCACATATTTGGACAGTTGACCATGAGCTTATTGGTCATCCTATTTAAAAATTAAACGGTATTAAAACACAGTGACCTCTATGGGATGACTTCACACAAGCGTTTGAGGTATGTCTGTGGGAATCTGTGCCCTTTTAGCGAAATAGCATATATTATTCTTCAGTCTTTATAGACCTTGCTTTGAGCACAGAGGCACGGTCATGCTGCAAGAGGAAAGGGCCTTAAAGAATTTGAAGGGGTGTCCTTATACTTTTTATGATGACATGGAAGTCATGTGATGAAAAATTGTTGCAAATGTTCTTTTTTTGTAACTGAATGATTGGAAAACACACTTCTGGGTAAAAAACACAGCAGAAACATTAATAAAATGCCTTATATCATTTTATTTATCATCTTTGTGGCATGGTATCCTAATTATTTGTTAGTGTTTGCGACTTCTTATATGCTAAGAAGTCCATATATGCTACCTGGCCAAAAATGTGTGGACACGTGTTCTTTTACACCAGGCTTGCCAAAACATGTCTCAATGAACCATGCTTTGAGTACAGGAGCAGAGTGTGTAACAGAAAAGAGCCTTCCCCAAACTGTCAATGACATTAATTTGTTATTAATTTGATATACAGGGACAGTGGTAACCTAGTGGGTAGAGCTTTGGGCCATCAACCGGAAGATTGGCGGTTCAAATCCAGGCTCTGCTATGCAGCCACTGTTGGGTCCTTGAGCAAGACCCTTAACCATGTCTGCTCCAGGGGCGCCGTAAGGTGGCTGACCCTGCGCTCTGACCCCAGCTCCCAAAACAAGCTGGGATATGCGAAGAAAGAATTTCATTGTACTGTACATCTGTATATGTGTATATGACAAATAAAGTATATCTTATCTTATATAATTTACTGTATTGATCTGTTAACACTAGTGAAGGCTGAGACCTACATTTGGTTGTATGCTGTTTGTGTTGCAGTGGTAAACTGGAGGACTCCCTGAAGGCCGCACTGCAGCGTCTTGGCTCTCAGCGACGCTATGAATTCTGGTCTCAGTATGTAAAGGAGCTGGTATGCATGGCCTGTGAGGACGAGGAGAGTGGAATGAGGTCGTTGCCCGAGACTCAGATGCTCATTTCGGCATGGAGGACACTACTCATCCTTTCCACAAGCCATGTGGGTACAATACACTCAGCCATACTCACCCCTGAGTTTTATGTTTTAAAGAAAGTACATTTAAGGAATTTAAAAAAAAACTGAACAAAACCAAGTCACAATTACATATTCAGTTACTAGTCACATGCATATATTATAAAATGATCTGAAGATATACAGAATATAAACATTTTGCAAGCCATGTTCACATTGTGTCTAAGTTAAGCTTGGTGTGTGTGTTTCTGGTTCTGCACAGTCTGCTGTTTTGCACCTAAATGAAGACTCCGTAAGACAAAAGCTCTTTATGGATGTCCTGGAGGCAACCAAAGCAGCAGTAAGTCTTTCTGCCTCAGATGTTTCATACACACAATAATATATGTCAGGTACATCAGAGTTTTGCAATTTGGGACTTTCCTTTAGATGTTGTGAGTGCCGAAAGTACTGTTAATCATCTGTGAGCCCATTATTGTGTATTAACAAGAACGCACATGAATTTGGCGACTGCAATGGAACTGAAAAGTCCCCGCAGTTACCAGCACGCTGCTGCTTTAATAGCTGCAGAGTTTGAAACCCTCCTTTGGCATTAACATCAGCACAAAACTGCTCTCTGGATGCTTTATGGCATTGGTTTAAAAGGCTGAGCAGCTGCATGCGAGCCTTACATCGCCCAGCACAATGCCGAGCGTCAGACCACTGGACATCGAAGCAGTGGAAACATGTTCTTGTGGCATGACGAATCACGTCGTTGATAAGTCTGGGTTTGGTGAATGTCAGGAGAGTGTTACCTGCCTGACTGCATTGTGCTATCTGTAAAGTTTGGTGGAGGAGGTATAATGCTATGGGTTTGGCCTAGGCTCCTTAGTTTAAGTGAAGGCAAATCCTAATCCTAATGCTTCAGCATACCTAGGCATTTTGGACGATTGTGTGCTTTTAACTTTTTGGGAATAGTTTGGGGAAGGCCCTTTCTGTCTCAGCATGACTGTGCCCCAGTTCATAAAGAAAGCGTGGTCGGGTTTGGTGTGGAAGAACTTGACTGGCCTGCCCTGACCTCAACTTTATTAAACATCTTTGGGATGAACTAGAGCAGAGCGGAGTCAGGTCTCCTCGTCCACCTGAATGAATGGGCAAAAATTCCCACAGACACCTTCCAAAATCTTGTAGAAGGCCCTTCCAGAAGAGTGAAAGCTTTGTCCATATAGTGTATGTATCAGATACCTAAACCTTTACACTATGCCAGATTAATGTGTCTCTCTCTCATGCAGTTGTTGATTCCTCAGTCTGTTGCATGCCTACGGTTGGGTTCCATGATGGCCACTCTGCTTCTCATCATCCTCAAGCAGTGGAAAAGGTATGTGTGTTTGCAACTGGCAAAACTGTGTACTTAATTCAATCTACAATCCTATTGGTCGAACATGTCCTCCCAAAAAGGTGCCTGGTAGTTGGTTTGAATCTCAGCTCTGCTACTAGCAAGCTGGGTGCCTAGGCAAACAATGATCGACTCGCTCGCAGAGAAGGTGCCAAAAGGGAATCCTCATAACTGATGCAGATAATGGGAACAGGGTGTGACTCTCCATGACCAAAGCTGTTCCACATGTGTTAGTCACAGCTCTCCTCATTCAGGAGTGGAGGTCAACATCAGTATAGAGCAGGGGTGGGCAAACTTTTTGGCTGAAGGGCCACACTGGGTTTTAAAATTTGACAGACGGGCCGGGCCAGTAGCAGATGGGGGATGAACTAATATAAATGATCAATTAAAGAATGAAATGTTTGTGTTTATTGACAATAGACTCGACTTTAACAAAGGTCGGTAAATAAGAGCACAGCTCCCTGATTCGATTCCAATGAATAATTCGTTTGAAAAGAGTCGTTTCTGACTTGTTGACTCAGTGATTCAGTTTGCAAGCCCTACTCTAAAGGACAATTTTGTAAATGCTCAACGGGCCGGATCAAACAGCCTATAGGGCCGTATGTGGCCCGCGGGCCGTAGTTTGCCCACCACTGTTATAGAGGAATCGTAATGCAATCGGGTAACTGGATATGACTAGAGTGTAAGAAAAATTGCCTGGTACTACCTGTTTTATAACATGTGTGCTCGTCACAGTAAGGGATTTATTACATGTTGGCCTTTTTATGGTTTGGCCAAGCTGCATTCCTGCATCTGTGTGGTTTCCGTATGGTGTACACCCTATTTATGTGTTCCTGATCCATCAAACAGTTGAATAAATGAATACTGATTGTTGAGCTCAAGAAACATCTTAACAGTTTCTTTCTTTCTGGTTTTCAGTGTGTTGGTATCAGCTCCTGCTCTTCTTCCTCCACTCTCTCTGATGTTAGAGTGTGTTCTTCAGGCTGATCAGCAGCTGATGGAGAGAACCAAAGCCAAGCTCTTCTCAGCTCTCATCTCAGCTTTGCACATTCAGGGCCTTAACGGTGAGTCTGTGGGTGTGAGAAAGGATGAGGAACGGACAGTCAAGGTCTGGGTTAATTAGGGTGACCATATTTTGGTTTTCAAAAAAGAGGTTCAGTAGTTGGTGGCATTGACAAATGCATCAATAATTCAGCTATGTTATTGAACTTTAATAAATAAACAGCTATTCTTTAACAAGACAACTAATAAATGCCTTTATGGTCAGACAATCGTATTTCCTTCCATTCAGCATCTGGCCCGAAACAATAAAAAACACAATGAAAACTAGTTCATCACTAGAGCTATTTCAACAGAATGTGATGCTATCATGGTGCTGACAATAACCTCTATCATGGTACACTGTTTTAGAATCAGGAAAAGGCTTTTTAACGAGGCAGATGTGCTGCATTGCTCCATTGATCTCCACTGATCTGTAGCTGCTGTGATGCTTCGTGGTGTGAAATGCAAAAACTCCCTTTGCAGCAGTAACAGCATCTTCTGTTTTACCCGATCTCACAAAATAGCTCATTCACCTGACGGACTCTCTCTCCTTTAGCTGCTGTATTTTTTTGGTTTGCTGAATCCCAATTCATTTAAATGAAGTGATGTATTGATCAGGTGTTGGTTTTTTAATCAGGAGGAGAAATTACCCAGCTGCCCCAGCTACTGCTCTGTGTGTGCGAGACAGTTCAGGATGAGGCTCTGGCTTTGATTGACAGCACGCGGCACATGAGCCAAAAAGGTGAAGTCCAGGAGGACAGCATGGAGACGGACTCGCCGCGCATCCAGAAAGACCAGAGAGACTCGGTGAGTGTTAAAGCTGTAGGATCTATAGAAGAAGGCAAGTAATGGAAGCGCTGGTCTGGAAGTACTGAGAAAGGAAAGTAGTGACGAGCATAAAGAAGTGAGGAACAGAGGAAAGAAATAGGTAATCAGGTAAGACAGGTAGTAAATGAATTAAGAAGGGAGTGATAATTGTAGTAGGTAAGGAAGAAACAGAAAAAGTGATGGAGGAAATGAGTCAATGGTGTGATGTGAGAGAGAAGAGGGGGTAACGGTGTTTGAGAAAAGTGAGTACGAAAGGTGACAGGAATTAATCATTTTTATTTGCTGTTTCTAATGTCACAGTGCGTGTATAATTTGTAAGTGTTTGGACTCATTTGATCCAGTTTTGGGCCATTCCACTGAATCAGTGCCATATGTATAAATTAATATGAACATGCATTATTTTAATTGAGCAAAGTGTCCTGAACATTGATCTAATTGCAAATATATAGGATATATAATTTAAAATGTTTATTTTTTCTTTCAAAATTCTCCACACATTCTCTATTGGGGACAGGTCAGGACTGCAGGCAGACCAGTCCAGTACCCGTACCCTCTTTTTCCGCAGCCATGCCTTTGTAATATGTGCAGCATGTGGTTTTGCATCGTCTTGTTGAAAAATGCTGGACGTCCCTGGAAAAGACGACGTCTTGAAGGCAGCACATGTTGCTCTAAGATCTCGATGTACTTTTCTGCATCAATGCTGCCATCACAGAAGGGTAAATGACCTTTACCAAGGGCACTGACACAGACCCATACCATGACAGACCCTGGCTTTTGGACTTGTTCCTGATAACAGTCTGGATGGTCCTTTTTGTCTTTGGTCCGGAGCACACGGCATCCATTTTTTCAAAAAAGACCTGGAATGCTGATTCATCTGACCACAATACACGTTTCCACTGTGTGATGGTCCATCCTAGATGCCTGCGAGCCCAGAGAAGTCAACGCCGCTTCTGGACATGGTTAACATAAGGCTTCTTTTTTGCACAGTAAAGTTTTAAGTGGCATGTGTGCATGGGAGGAAGTTAGTTCTCCCTTTTTTCCCCCTGTATGTTTGATAATATTGTAACTCTGACTGAGAAGATTCATCTCAACATACATTCCTGTTACCTACATTTGATCTTAGTTATTTGTTTATTTTAAAAATAAATGGACTGTGCGTAGTGTTTTCATGCTTTTAGCGTGAACTCCATGCTGCTGTATTTTATGTATTTACTAATTCTATGTTAAAACCTCAGTCCTGTTACTCATATACAACAAAAAATTCAACAAAATTGCCTGAGATTGATATGTTTGATATGTTTGTTACTAGATTCAGTGTTGAACAAAGATAAAAAATAAAGTTTAAGTTCAAGTTACTACACGGCACCCATTCGGTGAAATGGCCTTTTAATTCTTGCTGTTGTCCGATTGGCCGTCTAAGCGTGGGCCAAATGCATACCTTATAACAGCTGCAATTATGAAGTGTTCCCTGTTTGCCTCTCGTTAGCAACAAAAATGGAAATTAAGGGTGTGCAAACTTCTGTCTAAGACTGTGATTGTAATCTCTCTCTCTCACAGGTGTGTGTGCTAGCTCTACATCTGTCTAAAGAGCTCTGCAGGGCTGACGAGGACGGTGAGCAGTGGCTGCAGGTGATGAGGAAGCTTCCCGTTTTACCCTCGGTACTCAGCGCCCTTGAGCTCAGTCTGCGCTCCAAACAGAATCTTTTCTTCACCGAGGCGGCACTGCACCTGCTGCTCACACTTGCTAGGACGCCTCAGGTACGCACATGCTTATGTACACAAAATATATCTTCCGTTTGACTTTTACAACTAATTTCTGATGTATGATGAAAATCCTTGGAAATACTTTTGTCCATATGGTGTGTTTGGATACCACATAGCTCATAATTAGAACTGTTAGCTACTAATAAAGTAAGCACATTTTAATTTTGGTGAAGCTTTTGGACTACACCGAGCTAAAACATTTCCATTTACTAATGGTGTATTTATGATTTTACTGTTATTGTAGTAAAAAGATACATTTTTGCATAATCTCTTCATCTATGGCTCTGTCTAGTGAGCTGCCTACTGCCTCGGATGACGTAAAATACCGTCTTTGTAGAGAGATCACTAGGTTTTCAGATATAGTCATACTATGTTGTCTTAATTCTCACACATTGGCAGTAAACCTCAAGTCTCAGTCATACATTATAAAGTTGTAAACAAGTTCCATTAAATGTTACGATAAAAGTTACATAGTTTGCATATTTTTGCCGAACTGTGGTGGGATGGCACTACTAGGGGCCACCACTTAGCTGCATACACCAAGTGAGTGTGTCAGATGTGAGATTTAAAAAGTGTCAGAGTCCAAATAAAATGGCAGAAGAAAAATAATAAGAAATAAACTAATTTAAATAATAATATAATAATAATATTTAAATAAACATAATAATTAAATAAACTTGTACACAAACGCCATCCACACCATTACAATGGCAGTAATTATATTAGTACATTTGCTTTCCACAAGATGTTAAAATGTATTAGTGGGAAATTAGTGCTATTTCAGTCCAAAAGGTCTCATCCCAAAGGGTCAGTAGCATAGAGGTCAGGGCCCTGTACAGGCAGATGATGTTTTCCACATTAAACTTGCCAAACAATGCCTTATGAATCTTTTGCCACACAGTTGGTTACATATGTTTATTAATATTGATTGATTTTCTACACATGTTGGCAGTTCATGGGGCTAAAACCTCAGAACTCCATCACTGAAATGGGTGTCCAGATACTTGCCCTTGTAGGCAATGTTTTAGCATCGGTTTTGATTCACTAAAATGACCTTTTCGGTTGTTTGTGCACCTTCTGTTTTTTAGGGAGCTGCAGCAGTAGCAGGTGCCGGGGTGATTCAGAGCATCTGCCTCCCTCTGCTCAGTGTATATGAAGGCCCGGTTAATGGAACCACACAGGTACCTGATTGTGTTCCGGTTCTGTTTTCTGATGTCTTTTCATAGCCATTTTCTCCTGGCTGAAACTAATGCGCAAGTGCTTTCATATTACCTCATACAACTTTTCACGGATAATGGGAAAAGTGGAGATAAGTAGAGTAACAGTAATGCCTTGTGTTTGAAACATGCTCTGTGCCAGCAAGATGAATGTGAACGTGTCCGTCTCTCGCAGGCGTTTTCTCGGAAGCCTGTGGACGCCCCCTCCTGGCCTGGTGTGTATAGACTCTGTCTCTCTCTCATGGAGAGCTTACTTAAAACACTGCGCTACAACTTCATCAACGAGGCGCTCGACTTTGTCGGAGTTCACCAGGAGCGCATCCTACAGGTCTGTTAAAAACGTATACGCACCTATTTCCATTGTCCTATTAATAGTTTTTAAGAAAAAGTGCCACATTTCATGATAGTTATCAAATAACACTCATACATTATATTATAGAATCAATGGAAGCTACAATACACAGCACAGCCTACCTTAACAGTTGAATGCTAACCTAGAACATCCAGCGACGGTCTCAAAGATAAAAATTCTCGTCCGTGTTTTGACACCCCCCTCTGCGTCCACAGGATTGGTTGGGAATTTTCCAAACTCATTTATCCGAGTCGTGTTTTTAGCTGCTTTAGACTTCAACATCTTGGACATTTTGACTGAGCGATTGCTAACTGAATTGCCGTAGGATTTCTCTCCACCTTGTTTGAAATTTGCTTCTGGCTACGTATACGTCATATAAAAATTTGCCTAACTGGCGGCGCTTTAAAAAGGTCAGAGGCAAACTGGTTCACAGTTTAATTAGATTGAATTTTGAGCACAGCGGCGAGAGGTAAAAACCGAACAACAAAGTGGCACCACCATTTTCAGATATAGCCAGTAATGTATGTGTAGATGCCCGGCTGGCTGATAACACAGCTCAGATTAGAACCCGGACCTCAGCAGCAGTGGGCATTCATGTTGGTTTGTGGTAACACGGATTAATAAAGCTAGGTTTGGTTTAGTGCTGCTTTTCCTATCTATTAAATCCTTCCGCCAAAGGTGCCATTTGGCTGGTGCAGTAGTCCAGTACGCCTCAAGATTGAGTCTTGGTGGTGCTCAGCAGACACAACTGGCCATGTCTGAGGAAGAAAATGTCAGGTGGGCTGCTGCAACAGCTCCTACTGTTTAGTCAAGGTGCCATTATTATAAGCTACAACGGAATATGGGAAGAGAATGGTGGTCCTATGTGCGTGCTAATGTCGGAAGAGGCGTGTGCTAAAGTGCACAACACCCAGAGAAAGATCTAGTATTTGGGATCTAATCATTTGAACTGATACTATATGTTTATTACTGAAACGTCATTCTTCACCTAACAATGGTTTGGTTAGAATAATTTAGCCAAAATATACACTATTAATCGGCTGTGTGTGCATTTTTTACTCGTTCGGATTATAAAAGCTAGTCATTTCTGCTATTTGGCTTCCCCTGCTATCAGCATCGGCCTTGCTGATAAGGAAATTCCTCCGGAGGAGCTGCGCTAAGGGTCATCTTGCACTCTCCCTGCCCTGCTCTATAGACCGTTTCAATGAGGGTAAACAATAACAACGCTACTGCGCATGTCTGTTCCTTTCGCCTTTCCGGTAGCGCCATTTTTAAACAACCATCCAGCTGTCAACACGACGAGCTCGTACTTTGCGAGTCTCCCGAACGTGGAACAAACGCGATATTAGCAGAAATGAATGATAGATCATCAAGTATCTTTACCAGCCACTTTTGAGGAGAATTTAAGAAGTCAGTGTTTTTCTGCTGACCTAAAACGTTTGCCTGAGGTAACATACCCAGCCGTGTGTCACTACCTTGTTGAAACGGAGTGTGTTTACACCAGAGAGGCAGTGAAAGCATACCGCAGCTTGGACGCATACAATTAATTATTAAAATAATTATTGAGTCATCTCCCCTTTTGTGTCTGTTGAGCTAAGAGCTATTATAATATGATAAAAATATGACAAACCACAGTGAATTACTTATCATCTGAATTAGAACATATTAGCTAATGCTAAAACGATTTTTTTATAGCCTAACTGGAAATACATGAAATATTTTACAGTAAGCACAATGTATTCATAAATAGTTTATTTACTTTTTGTATTACAAAAGTAGATCCATGTTTCTTTACAGGTCTGCGTCTCATTTAATAATTAAGCTAAGCTAATTATTACAGCTAATTAAGCTGTTAATATAATTTTATATAGTGACATTTCCCCAAAATATAGTCCTATAAAGTTATGGCTTTTACATCGTATTCTAAGGAAAATGTAAACTTTTTAAGGCTTATGTTAGGTTTATGTTTATTCTGTTCTATTAATACAAATATTAAGCGCCTGCGTATTTTAATACACTTAAGCTAAACGTCAGGGACAAGACACCATGAGAACAGCGTTCAACTGAGTACATTTGTTTACAATATTTTATTATGAAATAATATATATTACATTTATTATAAGAGTTGATGGTGGGTATCCAGCCGGCTCTATTTACAGCAGCAATCCAAGCGTTTCGCTGTGCGTTGTCTTTTGGAAATCTGTTCACCTTAATTTCTGAAAGCAAGTTTGTACCTGGCCTGAGGGAACATCCGCCAACCGAACAACATGGTCCTAACTTTAATTTAGACATACTGTCAGTAAATCACAACTGAACTAGCGCAAAAGAATTGAAGCAGTTGTGTTCAATCACTATTGTTCTGAGCGCTGATACCACCAAGCGGAAGCGTCTTAGGAACATCTACGTCACTTCCTGGACTCATGAATATTCATTTGAAACGGTCTATACTGACTGTTTTCATTCTGGGCAGCTGTAACCGCCATCTTATCGCGAACTTTGTACAGACTTTTTGCAGGAATGAAAGACTGACAGAACAGAACATTTTCCCAAACCCTCACCAAACGCCTTCCACTCTAAGCTTAATTCCACCAATACAGTAGTTTGGTTACTTTCCGATCCCCCCATCCCTAACCCGTGGCTAGTCGTGTGACTATGTTATGTTTGTTATGTTTTTACATGTGCTTGTGTGCTATAAGGGGCTGTTTTTTTCGTGTTACCATAATGTGCTCCTAAAGGGAGCACAATCTGGTTGCGGGTTTTTTTTTTTATCCCCTACTTTCCCAATGTGTTCATTATTTCTTGTTTCTTCGAAAGATGGCGCCGGTGAGTAGGCTGCCGGCATGACTGATCCGTAAACTACTGTGGCGGAGCAGTCACTAAAGCATTTCACTGCTAGTTGTACTCTGTATGACCATGTATGTGACAATAAACCCTTGATTGATGTGTGTTTCAGTGTTTGAGCGCAGTGCGCACAGTACAGTCTCTAGCGTGCTTGGATGAGGCCGATCACACTGTGGGTTTCCTGCTCCAGCTCTCCAGCTTCTGTAAAGAATGGCACTTCCACCTACCGCAGCTTCTCAGAGACGTGCAGGTATGCACACACACACCCAGGCTTTCTCACACTCACAGCTTGTACAACACTGTAAACAGTTTTTTGTTTGTGTCTGCAGGTAAATCTGTGTTACCTGTGTCAGACATGTACATACCTTTTGCATAGCAAGAAGATGCTACACCACTACCTCCAGGTAAGATGCCCGCTAAAAACTAAATAACTGCCTTAACAACGTCTTAGCAACCTTGCTTACCTAATATTATGATTTAGGCAAAGAATGGCGACGCTCTACCTCAGAGGACCCAGGCACAGCACGTTCTACAGCCTGCCTCCAAAGAGCAGCCATTAATTGAAGAGAGAGAGGAGGCGGAGTCTAAAGCTTTGTTAGCAGTGCAGTGCAGCCTTCTGAAGATACTGAGCAAAACACTAGCGACGCTACAGCACTTCACACCCGACTGCTGCCAAATCATGCTCGACCAGGTAACTCAGTGTTCTAATGGATGAATGTCTTCAAGTCCGGGTCATCTCGCATCCCAGTCCTTACTGTGCAACCAAGGCACATCCTGAGTTGGGATTCCTTTACGAACTGTATCAACACTTGTTGCTAAAAGTCGGGCGCTCGGGTGGTGGCGAGGGAGAAAAGAAAGAACTGGGTCTCGTCTCACTATTGCTTCGATATGTGATGTCTGGGCGCCTGTGTGAGTTGGGACGAATGCTCACACGGAGCATAGCATGGCTCTCAGTACTCGATACGGCTCTGTGTGGGAATCCAACACTGGCAGGTGATAAGAAGCAACTACGACTGGAGACGTATTGGACAGGATGTGTGCTGATCATTCAATGTTTTAAAGTACTTTAATGATGTGTTTATGGTGACCCCTGTGTGTGTGTGTGTGTGTGCGTGGTAGTCTATGGACCTTGCAGAGTACAGGACTCTGTTTGTGCTGAGCTTCACGACTCCGGCTTTCGATTCTGATGTCGCACCATCTTTTGGAACTTTGCTGGCCACCATCAATGTGGCACTGAGCATGCTGGGAGAGGTAGTGTATTAAAATGACCTTCAGTACCTGTTACAAGTTCAGAACATGATCAAGCATAACCTAGACTTGTAAACACCATCATGCTTACGTCTTTGGTTATAGAGGGTTATAAAAGGGATATAGATTAGCCTTAAAGGTAAAGAATTGATATATATATTATGCATTTTTCTCCCATTTTCTCCCAATTTAGTGTAGTAAATTTGTCATTCGCTGCTGGGAATCCCCGATTTTTTTGCAGTTGAGGAGGGTATATTGCTGCTCACGCCTCCTCCGACCTGCGCACAGGCCTTAACAGAACCCTTTTTCACCCATCCACTCGGCACAGGCGTCTCTATCTGCCAATGGGTCCTTACACAGTGTTTGGAGACCCCACCAACATAGTCCGTCCATCCCTCCCTGCAGGCACTACCAATTATACCCGCTAGATGGCGCCCAGCCGACCGGTGGCAACACCGAGTTTCAAACCTAGGGCGTCCGAAAAAATATTATTTGAAAATAATGAATGTAATGTATTTTAAATGCCATTATATTTAATACTGTTTTTAACAGTTATTGGGCCGTGTGGCGCAGCGGTAAAACACGCTAGTCCACTAGAGCTGAGATCTCGAGTTAGAACGTCCACTCTGCTATGAGCCGACCTGGTGCCTACACAGACACACGATTAGTTTTTTGCGTGTTATTATTGTGTGGGTTAAAACTATTTCATTCTTAATAAGGATTCTATTTCTAATGTGTGTTTGTGTATATTCTTACCATCAGATAGAGAAAAAGAAGGAGTCATTGGTTTCATCAGAGGAAACACAAGCACTGAAGTAAGGAGCAGCTATTCAACAAACAGGGATTTATATACACTACAAACAAACTTACATCTTTTGCAACAGTTGGAAAACCCTGGTCAAATTTATTTATAGGAAACACTTATTACATGTTTGGCAATTAGCAGACGCTTTATTCAATGCTACTTACAGTACTGTGACAGTAAATTGTCTAAGCAATTCAGGGTTAAGGGCCTTGCTCAAGGTTCCAACAGTTTGCAACCTGGCGGTGGGGCTTGAACCAGCGACCTCTTGATTACTAGTCTTGTACCTTAACCTGTAGGCTTCAACTGCCCAAGATTATAATCGCATCACTAGCTTTAATCCTACATAACACATTACCTTGTCAGCCTGTTGCTTATAGTTATCAGTTCACAAGGTTATATCATACAGTCATGGACAATTTTGTATCTCCAAGTCACCTCACTTGCATGTATTTGGACTGTCGGAGGAAACCCATGCAGACACAGGGAGAACATGCAAACTCCACACAGAAAGGACCCAGACTCTCCCACCTGGGGATCGAACCCAGGACCTTCTTGCTGTGAGGCGACAGTGCCACCCACTTCACCCACTTAGCCACCATGCCGCTCTGTTGCTTATAGTCCATCACAGGGCAGACACTCAAATACACACACTAAGGGCAATTGGACATTTACAATTATCATTGAATGCAATTTGAGCAATTGAGGGAACTGTGGGAACTTGGCACAGCTTGCTTGTCTGTTCAGTTTTTTCACCTTTCTGTGTTTCTGTTCACGTTCAGATCATTGCTGATGTTTTCTATGGAGAACTGTTTCTACGTGTTGATCTCTCAGGCCATGCGGTGCTTAAAAGACCCGACCGTCCTGCCTCGAGACAAACAGAGAGTCAAACAGGAGCTCAGTTCTGAGCTGGTGAGTCGAAAAAAAGAATCAAAATAAAAAGATCCATTTCTTTAGGTCGCTCAGGTGGCGCAGCAGTAAAAACACACTCTAGCACACCAGAGCTGGGATTTCGAATACATCGTTTAGAATCTTAGCTCTGCCATCCGGCTGGGCTGAGCGGCCACATAAACATCGATTTGCCTGTTGTTCATATAGGGGTGGGGTATTAAGCCGGATAGGGACTCCTTGTAACTAATGCAATTACGACCTCTGCTGGCTGATTGATGGCGCCTGCACCGAGGCGGGGAAAGTGCGGATCAGGGTGTGTCTCTCTGTACACAAGGCTGATTTGCATATATGCACTCGCCTAGTGCGGGTGACAAAATGCAAACGGCTGCTGCCCACATGTCGGGTCTTCGTTCTCCTCAAATCAGAGCGGGGGTCGGCATTAGTGGAGAGGAAGCATGACTTAATTGGGCACTTGGACACGCTAAAAAGTCGGGGGAAAAAGGGGAGGAAATGCATAAACAAAATATATATATATATACATATATGATGAAATATTGTTCAGTCAGAAGTGTAACTGTTATTTTTTCTTTCCTTCTCGTTTTCTCAGAGCACGTTGCTGACCACATTGTTTAGGTTTTTCCGGCGCGGGTCACCGTCGTCTCCGGCCGGAGGCCTTCTCGCCTCCCCCCAGACCAAACCCACCACTCCGGGGTCAAAGGTCACACAGGAGGGCCAGGAACCCTTCGTACAGCTTGTGCAGGCATTTGTACGGCATGTCCAACGCTAGCGTTTCGCATGAGTTCGTTCAATCAAAATGAAGAATCGCACATCTGCTGGACATTAAGGGGTACAGCGACATTTAAGTAGTTTTAATACAAAAGCCTGTGTAATGCCAAAGCATAGGTGTAACTATTTAACTATTTAAAACAAAATGCTTGTTGTGTTTGATTTATGCTGAGTAAGAACCCACCTCCCAAGTATCAATGTGGCATAAGTCCTGGCATTACACATTCTTTTCTGCTATTTCCTAATAGACACACGTAATAATAGTTTACATTCAAGTTATAAAATGATAGTTTTTTGTGTTGGTCTGACTTTTTAGGGGCATTTGTAATTATACACGCTTGCTCTACCACACAGATTGCATATTAAAGGGCAAAATGCATTTGTAATTATTAATGGTGCCTTTACAGAACTGTGGCATGAACCCAAGAAAGGTTTTCCTATACATACCTTCTTTGTATTTCATTATTTAAGGTGCTTCATTCAGTTTACTTACTAAATCGGTCCAACATGACATTCGGAGGCCTAGTTTTATAGGCTACTGTTACCAAAGCTTGCCTGTGTTTTGTTTCTCATTGGTCTGTTTTTTTAGGATCGTGATCGATTGGTCAGACCAATATCCTGTATTTGGACTATTTGCCCTGGAAGTGGTGAATGAGTGACTGTCACTGGGGACCATTTAGAGTAAACTCAATTTGAATGCCAGGTCATGTTATTTGGACCATAAGTATTCATGAATGCTAACTGTACTTTCGTTGCGTAAACTGACACATTGTCTTGTATATTCATTTACATCTGTTAAAATATTCATGGATGTACATTCATTGGCTCTTGGGGTGTCAAAAGTGCAGAAATGTTATAATATGCCAATTTCTACAAGCTGAAACATAAAGTATTCTTTGTCACTGTTGTGTTTATAAAATAATAAAGGATTTCCAGGAGGTTATTATTATTTATTATTTTATAACTTTAACTGTTAATAAAAAATATATTACATGAGCAACGTTTTTATACAACCCCAATCAGTTGGATCAGTATGGAAAATGCAAATAAAATAAAAATGCAGTGTTTCTTACATTTACTTTGACTTTTATTTGATTGCAGACAGTTTGAATCCATTCCTGCATTTTAGGCTTGCAACACATTCCAAAAAAAGTTGGGACGGGGCAACTTAGGGCTAGTAATGAGGTCAAATAAATTAATAATAATGTGATACCGAACAGGTGATTGTAATCATGGTTTGGTACCAGTGGCGATTTCTGTAAGACTGCAAGGGAAGCTCAGCTTCCCCTAAAATGTCAAAAATTAAATGGTCAAATATGTACAGTTGTGTTAACATTTCATTGACTACAAATGCGTTAGAACACGTTCATCTTGAAGACGAGTTCTTTCAGAATCAGCTACTTATCACAAATCGACTCGATTTTGTTAACTTAACTCATACGTTCCCAGAGCGTCAATGCATTTACCCGCAGACGCTGAGCGTCTCTTTGCTTCTATGGGGCTGCCACGATTTTGTCCCGCCCCCGGACGCTGAGCGTCTCTGGGGGTGAATGGGGCTGTGGGCGGGTCTGGACGCTGAGCTTCTGCAAGATGATTGGAGGATCAGTCGAAAGGCTGAATCCCGTTTTGATTGACAGCTGTCGCTGGGAGCTTCAGTACCATCGCGGATTTTGCGAGTGAAGTCGGAAGACAAACTGCAACCCATTTCATGCCATTTTCTTGAAAACTAACAAAGGGGAGAATTTATACATTTATATATAAATAAATTGACAAATTTTATGATGTAAGCCGACAATGAGCTTCCCCTCTTTGAAAGACCAGCAGCCGCCACTGTTTGGTACAAAGGCAGCATCCAGGAAAGGCTGAGTGTCTGATGAGCAAACATGACCAGAGGATCTCCAGTTTGTCAACAAATGTGTGAAAAATTGAAATGTCTAAAAACAATGTACTTCAAAGAAAGATTAAAAGGGATTTGCATATTTCTCCCTCTACAGTGCATAATATCATTAAATGATTTAAGAAATTGGAAGGAATTTCAGTGTGTAAAGGCCAAGAGCGCAAGCTTAAGCTGAACGCCTGTGATCTTCGATCCCTCAGACGGCACTGCATCAAGAACCGCCACTCAACAATAGCTGATATAACCACATGGGTGAGGGATTACTTCATCAAACCTTTGTCAAGCACTACAATACAGAGTTACTGCACAAATGCCACTTAAAACTTAACTGTGCAAAAAAGAAGCCTTATGTTAACCATGTCCGGAAGCGGCGTCGACTTCTCTGGGCTCGGAGGCATCTAGGATAGACCATCACACAGTGGAAACGTGTATTGTGGTCAGATGAATCAGCATTCCAGGTCTTTTTTTTTTTGGAAAAAATGGACGTGCGCTCCAGACCAAAGACAAAAAAGGACCACCCAGACTGTTATCAGGAACAAGTCCAAAAGCCAGGGTCTGTCATGGTTTGGGGTCGTGTCAGTGTTCTTGTGAAAGGTCATTTACACTTCTGTGATGCAGCATTAATGCAGAAAAGTACATTGAGATCTTAGAGGAACATGTGCTGCCTTCAAGACGTCGTCTTTTTCAGGGACGATGCAAAACCACATGCTGCACACATTACAAAGACATGGCTGCGGAAGAAGAGGGTACGGGTACAGGACTGGCCTGCCTGCAGTACTTTCCCCCCCAATAGAGAATGTGTGGAGTACCAAAACGTCTTTTAAGTGTGGTGAAAAGGAATGGCAACATTACAAAGTGGTGAATGCTTTACAGTCCCAACTTTTTTGGAATGTGTTGCAGGCCTGAAATGCAGGAATGGATGTCAATGAGGAATCAATGAAATGAAGTTGAGCAGACAAGACATGAAATAGCTCAGGTTTATCCTGTGATTTTGGGTTGTATATTGGGAGTTTGTCTGACTTAAAACTGGCTTTTCACAACCTACACACAGCTGATAAGCTGGTGATCTGGTGATGGCAGCTTTAAGCAGGTAGAGAAGAAGCCTCAGGCTATTTTAAGACCCGCCTGACATAGTTAATTAGTGCTAGCCATTCAGAACACCACAGTAAAAGTGGGATTGTTGTGACACATTTCAGCATAGAAGAATGTAGTATGTGTTAAACGTGTTATCAGCAGCGTTGTCAGATTTTCTTTATTGTGATTATTCTGTATGAATAATTGACAGAGATGTATAGCATTTATAGCTCTTTAGCAGCCCTGACTTTCTTTTCATTTTGATGGCACAAAGCTTTCTACCACTTGGTACCTTCAAGGTACTTGGAGCTGAGCATGTCAGTATGGGTTACTAACCAGCCGATATAGCTGTTAGTACAGCCCAGCGTTTTCAATCTTGTGGTCGCCTGGGATGCATACGGGGCCAATCTGTTGATTGGAAGTTCAAGGCGTGAATCATAATTTTACGACCACACCCATTGCACTGTCAATTTCTGCTTCATTAGCCAGAATCAGACTCCTACATACAGCAGGAACAAGCACAGAGGAACGTGCTATATACCAGGTATTCCTTCACAACTCAGTTTGCCACCTTGATTAGACAGTCTGAATCAACATGGCAGTGGTAACAAGATGGTAAGTCATTCAGGCTTTCCTCCCTCAGACAGACCAGTTGTGTCTGTTGAGTTCCTGACCAAGTTGGTGCACTTTAAGTTTGGTCACTGGCCCAAAATGTTTAAATGTAAATTGGAAACATCTAGGAACAACCGCAGCTCAGCTTTAAGTTCCGAACTGGCTCTGAAAGCCAACTGGCAATAAATGTACATCAAGGGCTTTGGGCAGTTACTTTTTAAGGTCAAGCAGGCACATTTAATCATATGGTCACCTTGCAGAGTTGGCTGGAGTGGTGTAAAGCACACCCACCACTGGAAATAAGTCAGGCACTTGCTTTATGGGGCTATATTTGAAGGCTTGTATTGGTGCCAATAGTGGGACATCATGCTTTAGCTAGCATACACTATATTGAGTACAAAAGTATTCACTCAGCCATTCAAATAATTGAATTCAGGTGTTCCAATCACTTCCATGGCCACAGGTGTATAAAACCAAGCACTAAGGCATGCAGACTGCTTCTACAAACATTTGTGAAAGAATGGGTCAGGAGCTCAGTGAATTCCAGCGTGGTACCGTGATAAGATGCCACCTGAGCAACAAGTCCAGTCGTAAAATTTCGTCGCTATTAAATATTCCACAGTCAACTGTCAGTGGTATTATAACAAAGTGGAAGCGATTGGGAATGACAGCAACTCAGCCACGAAGTGGTAGACCACGTAAAATGACAGGGCGGGGTCAGCGGATGCTGAGGCGTATAGTGCGCAGAGGTCGCCAACTTCAAGAGTCAATTACTACAGACCTCCAAACTTCATGTGGCCTTCAGATTAGCTCAAGAACAGTGTGTAGAGCTTCATGGAATGGGTTTCCATGGCTGAGCAGCTGCATCCAAGCCTTACATCACCAAGCACAATGCAAAGCGTCGGATGCAGTGGTGTAAAGCACGCCGCCACTGGACTCTAGAGCAGTGGAGACGTGTTCTCCGGAGTGACGAATCGCGCTTCTTCATCTGGCAATCCGATGGACGGATTTGGCGGTTGCCAGGAGAACGGTACTTGTCTGACTGCATTGTGCCAAGTGTAAAGTTTGGTGGAGGGGGGATTATGGTGTGGGGTTGTTTTTGTTTTTCAGGAGTTGGGCTCGGCCCCTTAATTCCAGTGACAGGAACTCTTAATGCTTCAGCATACCAAGAGATTTTGGACAATTTCATGCTCCCAACTTTGTGGGAACAGTTTGGGGATGGCCCCTTTCTGTTCCAACATGACTGCGCACCAGTGCACAAAGCAAGGTCCATAAAGACGTGGATGAGCGAGTTTGGTGTGGAAGAACTTGACTGACCTCAACCCGAAAGAACACCTTTGGGATGAATTAGAGCGGAGACCTCACAAATGCACTTCTGGAAGAATCTCCTAAACCTTGTGGAAAGCCTTCCCAGAAGAGTTGAAGCTGTTATAGCTGCAAATGGTGGGCCGACATCATATTAAACCCTATAGATTAAGAACGGGACGTCACTCAAGTTCATATGCGTGTGTATTAGAGAAATACATCCTTAGAACTGTGACAACAGGTTAGGGAATGCCCTTTCCTTTCGACAAAGTGAGGTCCATAAAAAGGTATGGCTTCTTGTGGAAGATGCAACAAACTCGCAAACCATGGATCTCATGCTGTTGGTGCTAAAATGTATAAAATAAATACATTTGTTGCTTAAGATGGTCATCAACAAGTGGATACAATATAGCACATAAGAACTGATGTCCCTCTAAAATGACAAATAGAAAACAGGTCCAGGAGGCTGCCAGCAAGGGTGGCAAGAAAAAACATTCAAGACTAGCTACCTTTTGCACAATCTGACATCAAGAGTCAGGGCAGCTGTAGCCTAGTGGTTAAGCTACTGGACTAGTAATCGAAAGGTTGCTGGTTCAAGCCCCACCACTGCCAGGTTGCCACTGTTGGGCCCTTGAGCAAGGCCCTTAACCCTCAATTGCACAGACTGTGTACTATTACAGTACTGTAAGTCACTTTGTCAATGTAATGTAAATGAGACCAAGGTTCAAGACATAAAATATTTCAAAAGAAAGTGAATAAAAAATATGAAATAAATATGTTTCAATAAATAAAAAGCGGAGGAGGAAAAAGGGGGATTATAAAGGATAGCATAAAGGGAATAAAAACTATAAAAGCAACCCTAACTAACCCGAACCCTAGAAATAAAAGTGATTAGACATGGAAAAAAGGTGGAAAATAATAAATAAAAAGAACAAACTAAATAAAGGAAACATAACATTTGTAGGTAGTGCACTACCTGGTCCCACTGCGACCACGACCAGGACAAATATGTTAGTTTAAACCAAAAAAATAACCTTATAACATTTTAAATCGGGTGCGTGCACGATTTGACATCGCGCGCTGGATTGAGCCGGATTGAGCGCGTGCGCGGCTCGCGCGGCTACTCTCACACACACAGCTGAACGAGGCGCCGCTACTTTAGCCAGCAATTAACAAACCAGTAAAATACCACAAAAATACACCGAGGAGAGCCTCACCAGTTACCCTGCGGTAAGTACCCCAGTTTCTGAAGAGAACAATGTATTTTAAGGTCGTGTGAACGATGACTTTGCGAAATTTGGAATTGTTTTGTGCTGTACAGCAGCGACCGGGCTGAAACTGCTTGGTACGGCGGCCCTCTCAGCCCGGACACAAATCTTCATCCTCGGTTTGTTTACTTTTATTAAACATAAATGTGCTAATAAACTAGCTGCAAAATATATCTGAGGTGCTTTGGAGCTATATATCGTGTTTATATTTCAGACTGGTAGTGCAAAGTAGCTCCAGACTAGCACTTTTTACTGGAATGAAGGCATGTATGTTTATTTGTCACGTATATTTTGTATATAACTTTGTAGTTCTACAATTACTGACTGTAGTCCATCTGTTTTTTCTGCATGCTTTGTTAGCCCCCTTTCATGCTGTTCTTCAATGGTCAGGACCACTACAGAGCAGGTATTATTTAGGTGGTGGATCATTCTCAGCACTGCAGTGACACTGACATGACATGGTGGTGGTGTGTTAGTGTGTGTTGTGCTGGTATGAGTGGATCAGGCACAGCAATGCTGTCACTGCTGGACTGAGAGTAGTCCACCAACCAAAAAAATATCCCACCAACAGCTCCCCGTGGGCAGCGTCCTGTGACCACTGATGAAGGTCTACAAGATGACCGGCTCAAACAGCAGCGATAGAAGAGCGATCGTCTCTGACTTTACATCTACAAGGTGGACCGACTAGGTAGGAGTGTCTAATAGAGTGGACAGTGAGTGGACACGGTATTTAAAAACTCCAGCAGCGCTGCTGTGTCTGATCCACTCATACCAGTACAACACACACTAACACACCACCACCATGTCAGTGTCACTGCAGTGCTGAGAATGATCCACCACCTAAATAATACCTGCTCTGTTGTGGTCCTGTGGGGGTCCTGACCATTGAAGAACAGCATTAAAGGAGGCTAACGAAGCATGCAGAGAAACAGATGGACTACAGTCAGTAATTGTAGAACTACAAAGTGCTCCTATGTGGTAAGTGGAGCTGATAAAATGGACAGTGAGTGTAGAAACAAGGAGGTGGTTTTAATGTTATTGCTGATCTATCTATCTATCTATCTATCTATCTATCTATCTATCTATCTATCTATCTATCTATCTATCTATCTATCTATCTATCTATCTAAAACTGATATCCAAAGTACACAATTTTGTAGTGTTATGTGAACATATCTAAACTGTGGTAAATTATAAGTGATTGTATACTTTATGTCCACTGTACATATCTAGTACATTTAACAGTAGTATTGAGAGCTGACAGGATTTGAAGTACAAGCAGCAAGTTGGTGTAGAACGTTGGACTTCATCCATGCGTACTGAGTTTTTGGTGGACAAATCTAATGAAGGGGTGCCCAGTTTCTCTTTTGTACTTGCCTAGTGGACAAGCCACTCAGCAGACTAGTGTTTGCCAGTGTTTTTAATTCCATCATTCAACCAGAAAAAATGCTTTACTGGATTGCACTGCCAACACACGCAATACCAGCCAATACTGGAAACATGCTTATAAAACAACTCTGACACTGTCCAAAATGTTTTTACACCTTCATTGGCTCTCAAGGAATGTAACAGTGCACCAGTGTACAAAAGGAATAGTGCAGCAATAGTGGCTCAATCTGTGGAGGGTCCTTTGACTAGCTCTGTGTTGTTAGAACTAATGTTACCCATCGTGCAACAGGTTTAAATGTGAAGTGACGGAGCGTGAAGTTCCTTAGGCTGCGTTCACATAACACGTGTCAAAACTGCACTTGCGCTGGCTGTGCTGGTGTTTCCCATGGAGTGAGGCGCTGCCTTGAGCGTCACACACTGTGCACATTTACCGCTTTGACGCTTTGCTTTTACCTCTTGCCGCTGAGCTTAAAGTTCAATCTGTTTTCCAGCATGTCTTATTCTGCATTCTGCACAGGCGTCTCTTCTGCCAATCAGGGTCTTTACACAGTGTATGATGACCCACCCACCCACACATAGTCCACATAGATACGGTGGTCAATTAGTATCTGCCAAAGGCACTGCCAATTATGCCCGCCAGATGGTGTCCAGCTGACCAGTGGCAACGCCGAATTTTGGAACCGAGGAGTTCAGAATCTTGGCACTGGTGTGCTAGCGGATTATACCGCTTAGTTTTTAAATACATATAAAATTTTTATTTTGCTTTTAATTTCTCAACTGCTTTATCATGGTTAGGGTTGCAGTGGGCCAGGTTCCACGGGAGACACTGGGCACAACAGGGCGCCAGTTCATCACAAGGCTTCAGCCTTCCACCCCCCAGTCATGTCTAGTGTAGCCAGTTGGGATGTAACGATTCACCATAATACAGTTAATAATCGATTAAAAAATTCCACGATTCAAATCGATCTGACATGTAAAGTGAATCGATATTCATTTTAAACAGCAGAGGGCACTGGTGCTATATACCTCGCCTGGTTGACGTCACTGGCGCTATACGCCTGGTTGCCAAATTCGGGGTTTTTCAGCCAAATTGGGCTTATTTCAAAATTGTTTTGCATTGTTTGTACCTACCTCAGAAATAAAAGAGCATTAAATATTTAGATAAATAAAATATAATCACAAATACGGTATTTATATACAGTATATGTATGTATATATATATATATATATATATATATATATATATACACAGTGTATCACAAAAGTGAGTACACCCCTCACATTTCTGCAGATATTTAAGTATATCTTTTCATGGGACAACACTGACAAAATGACACTTTGACACAATGAAAAGTAGTCTGTGTGCAGCTTATATATAAGTGTAAATTTATTCTTCCCTCAAAATAACTCAATATACAGCCATTAATGTCTAAACCACCGGCAACAAAAGTGAGTACACCCTTAAGAGACTATACCCCTAAATGTCCAAATTGAGCACTGCTTGTCATTTTCCCTCCAAAATGTCATGTGATTTGTTAGTGTTACTAGGTCTCAGGTGTGCATAGGGAGCAGGTGTGTTCAATTTAGTAGTACAGCTCTCACACTCATACTGGTCACTGAAAGTTCCAACATGGCACCTCATGGCAAAGAACTCTCTGAGGATCTTAAAAGACGAATTGTTGCGCTACATGAAGATGGCCAAGGCTACAAGAAGATTGCCAACACCCTGAAACTGAGCTGCAGCACAGTGGCCAAGATCATCCAGCGTTTTAAAAGAGCAGGGTCCACTCAGAACAGACCTCGTGTTGGTCGTCCAAAGAAGCTGAGTGCACGTGCTCAGCGTCACATCCAACTGCTGTCTTTGAAAGATAGGCGCAGGAGTGCTGTCAGCATTGCTGCAGAGATTGAAAAGGTGGGGGGTCAGCCTGTCAGTGCTCGGACCATACGCCGCACACTACATCAAATTGGTCTGCATGGCTGTCACCCCAGAAGGAAGCCTCTTCTGAAGTCTCTACACAAGAAAGCCCACAAACAGTTTGCTGAAGACATGTCAACAAAGGACATGGATTACTGGAACCATGTCCTATGGTCTGATGAGACCAAGATTAATTTGTTTGGTTCAGATGGTCTCAAGCATGTGTGGTGGCAATCAGGTGAGGAGTACAAAGATAAGTGTGTCATGCCTACAGTCAAGCATGGTGGTGGGAATGCCATGGTCTGGGGCTGCATGAGTGCAGCAGGTGTTGGGGAGTAACATTTCATTGAGGGACACATGAACTCCAATATGTACTGTGAAATACTGAAGCAGAGCATGATCCCCTCCCTCCGGAATCTGGGTCGCAGGGCAGTGTTCCAGCATGATAATGACCCCAAACACACCTCTAAGACGACCACTGCTTTATTGAAGAGGCTGAGGGTAAAGGTGATGGACTGGCCAAGCATGTCTCCAGACCTAAACCCAATAGAACATCTTTGGGGCATCCTCAAGCGGAAGGTGGAGGAGCGCAAAGTCTCGAATATCCGCCAGCTCCGTGATGTCGTCATGGAGGAGTGGAAAAGCATTCCAGTGGCAACCTGTGAAGCTCTGGTAAACTCCATGCCCAGGAGAGTTAAGGCAGTTCTGGGAAATAATGGTGGCCACACAAAATATTGACACTTCAGGAACTTTCACTAAGGGGTGTACTCACTTTTGTTGCCGGTGGTTTAGACATTAATGGCTGTATATTGAGTTATTTTGAGGGAAGAATAAATTTACACTTATATATAAGCTGCACACAGACTACTTTTCATTGTGTCAAAGTGTCATTTTGTCAGTGTTGTCCCATGAAAAGATATACTTAAATATCTGCAGAAATGTGAGGGGTGTACTCACTTTTGTGATACACTGTATATGCAGATCTCTGTTCTGATTGAGGAGAATGAAGCTAACCCACGCCCCCTCCGACACGTGGGCAGCAAGCCGCATGCATCTTATCACCCACACATTGACGAGTGTTGTGCCACCTAGCGTTGTGTACGGAGAGACACACCCTAAGAGCACTCCTTCCTTATCTTTGTGCAATCAGCCAGCAGAGGTCTTATTGCACCAGTCTGACAGAGAGAGACCCATATCCGGCTTAGTCCCGGCCACCTGAACAACCGGCCAATCGTTGTTCATGTGGCCGCTCAGCCTTCAGCCGGCAAGGCAGAGCTGAGATTCGATACGATGTATTCGAGATCCCAGCCTGGTTGCAGCGTGTGCGCCACCTGAGCGGCCGATATTTTCTTTTTTAAAGAGAATAATAAAAGGAAACTTATCGTGTATCAGTATCGTGAATCGCATCGTATCGTATGGGTAGAGTGTATCATTACATCCCTAGTAGCCAGTCATGTGTAGACGCCTGACCAGCTGATAGCATCGCTGAGATTCGAACCCTGTGGTGGGCTAGCATAATATCCCACACCAAAATACATGTTGTCAAAATACACGTCAAATTCAATCATTATTGAGTAAATATATGCACTTATGTGTATATCAATTACAAGATATGTATTTCTCTACCACTGTGTTTGCACTCGCACCCTGTTTTTGCTTTATTCACTCTCTCAAACGACTCAAATTACATTTTGAGGCAAATCTACAAAACTGACGAGTCTCGACAAGATTCAGGTTCCTGTAGAGCTCGATGGTAAACGAACCGATTTTATTTTTTAACGAACTTATTTTAAGTGTTAAGTTTTTATGCCAGACGTAATAATCTGAAAATGAAGATCTTAGTATTTTGAAGTTGCATGGTACAGTGATCAGGTTTTCGCATTCCGAGCTCATCCTATGATCTTCTGCTTCCTGATTCATTTCCTGTCGCATGTAATCCAGCAACGCAGCTGCCGGTTATTGAGCGGTTTTAGTGGCAATCTCTTTGTTTTTATTTTTCTTACATAATATTTCACCTCATTTAACTGTTGCTTGTGAGTGCTTGCTTTTGTGTCGTGGAATGAGTCTGGTGTGTGTGTTTTTTGGGTGTGTATGCGAGACACTCGCTCTGATTAGCAATGTGACGGAGATACTGTGTGACAGTTTGTGAATCATTGAGGACGCTGCTGCTGGAAAAACAGCCAGCAGGCTGTACAGTTGTGTGTGTGTGTGTGTCTGTGAATGGCTTTTAGGCCTGCATTTCTGTCTGCTATTGGCATGGATTTCGATTGTTATGCACTTCAGTTTCGTGAGAGACGATATTAGCGGTGCAGCGCTTTCTAATTAGAGAACGTGTGCTAGAAATTTTGCGATGACACCTTTCCCTCAGCAAGCTTGTTAATTTCCCAGCAGGAGCTAAGAAACACAGCACGAGCGTACACACACACTTCTCCATCTATTTGTTACACTTGCTTGCCTTTTACACACACACATATACACCGATCAGCCGTAACATTAAAACCACCTCCTTGTTTCTACGCTCACGGTCCATTTTATCAGCTCCACTTATAGATATATAGAAGCACTTTGTAGTTCTATTTCTCTACATACTTTTTTAACCTGCTTTCACCCTGTTCTTCAATGGTCAGGACCCCTAAAAGACCACTACAGAGCAGGTATTATTCAGGTGGTGTGTCATTCTCAGCACTGCAGTGACACTGACATGGTGGTGGTGTGTTAGTGTGTGTTGTGCTGGTATGAGTGGATCAGACACAGCAGCGCTGATAGAGATTTTAAACACCGTGTCCACTCACTGTCCACTCTATTAGACACTCCTACCTAGTTGGTCCACCTTGTAGATGTAAAGTCAGAGACGATCGCTCATCTGTTGCTGCTGTTTGAGTCGGTCATCTTCTAGACTTTCACCAGTGGTCACGGGGCGCTGTTGGCTGGATATTTTTTGGTTGGTGGACTATTCACTCACACACACTAACACACCACCACCATATCAGTGTCACTGCAGTACTGAGAATGATCCATTATTATTATGTTGGGTACTCCTTAAACGTTGACCTTTTCTCTTTTCAGGGATGGAGTTCCCTGTGGATGTGCTGGACACTTTAAGGCATGGGGAGCTTGAGACCTTAGCCCATAGCTACATGAATAAGCTGCTGTACAGCAATCCAGACCACGCTCAGCACTTCACACTGCCCAGTGGAAAGGAGGTAACACTCAATCTCATAACAGTGCAACCTACCGGCCAACGTTGCTCCCTCTGGAGGCGCAGTATTCTGTTGCGCTAGCCTGGGTTCGAATCTCGGTGGTGATATTGGCCAGCTGGGCATCTACATAGACAGGACTGCATATATCTGAGGTAGAGTGGCTTAGCACCCTGTCAGCAAATCCGCTGCTGGGGACCCCAGTGGTGTCCAAGGAGTGTGTTTATTCACCTGACACACACTCCCTTAGATGTGTGTGCAGTCCACCAATCCCTTCTTATTCTCCCATTTCAGTGGATTTACATACAGAGAGCCACGCCCCGATCTCTGCACTTCTTCACTGTCTGTACAGGCGCCCTGGGCAACCAAGGTCCTTATACAGCATTACCCAAATGTGCTGGCTAGAGGGTGCCCGGGAGCTCAGAATCTAGGCGCTGGTGTGCTAGCAAGTTATCCTGCTGCTCCACCTGGAAGCCCTTAACAAAGAAGCAAATGAATGGAGTTTTAAACTTGCAGTCAGGCACCCATACTGAAATACAGGGGTTGGACAATGAAACTGAAACACCTGGTTTTAGACCACAACAATTTATTAGTATGGTGTAGGGCCTCCTTTTGCGGCCAATACAGCGTCAATTCGTCTTGGAAATGACATATACAAGTCCTGCACAGTGGTCAGAGGGATTTTTAAGCCATTCTTCTTGCAGGATAGTGACCAGGTCACTACGTGATGCTGGTGGAGGAAAACGTTTCCTGACTCGCTTCTCCAAAACACCCCAAAGTGGCTCAATAATATTTAGATCTGGTGACTGTGCAGGCCATGGGAGATGTTCAACTTCACTTTCATGTTCATCAAACCAATCTTTCACCAGTCTTGCTGTGTGTATTGGTGCATTGTCATCCTGATACACGGCACCGCCATTGGATGCACATGGTCCTCCAGAATGGTTCGGTAGTCCTTGGCAGTGACGCACCTATCTAGCACAAGTATTGGGCCAAGGGAATGCCATGATATGGCAGCCCAAACCATCACTGATCCACCCCCATGCTTCACTCTGGGCATGCAACAGTCTGGGTGGTACGCTTCTTTGGGGCTTCTCCACACCGTAACTCTCCCGGATGTGGGGAAAACAGTAAAGGTGGACTCATCAGAGAACAATACATGTTTCACATTGTCCACAGCCCAAGATTTGCGCTCCTTGCACCATTGAAACCGACGTTTGGCATTGGCACGAGTGACCAAAGGTTTGGCTATAGCAGCCCGGCCGTGTATATTGACCCTGTGGAGCTTCCGACGGACAGTTCTGGTGGAAACAGGAGAGTCGAGGTGCACATTTAATTCTGCCGTGATTTGGGCAGCCGTGGTTTTATGTTTTTTGGATACAATCCGGGTTAGCACCCGAACATCCCTTTCAGACAGCTTCCTCTTGCGTCCACAGTTAATCCTGTTGGATGTGGTTTGTCCTTCTTGGTGGTATGCTGACATTACCCTGGATACCGTGGCTCTTGATACATCACAAAGACTTGCTGTCTTGGTCACAGATGCGCCAGCAAGACGTGCACCAACAATTTGTCCTCTTTTGAACTCTGGTATGTCACCCATAATGTTGTGTGCATTGCAATATTTTAAGCAAAACTGTGCTCTTACCCTGCTAATTGAACCTTCACACTCTGCTCTTACTGGTGCAATGTGCAATTAATGAAGATTGGCCACCAGACTGGTCCAATTTAGCCATGAAACCTCCCACACTAAAATGACAGGTGTTTCAGTTATTTTGTCCAACCCCTGTAGTTCTTTCAGTACTTATTTAAGTACATCCAAATATTAATGAAATTAATTTTTATGCAGTTTGCTCCTGGTAGCTTTTTAGAATTGACATTTATCAAATGTATAAGAACTGTTGATCTCGCTGCCTGATGTAATAACTGTAACCCTTGTAGGTTGAGATCAGTCTGTCCACTGTGGGCTTTGTTCCTCTGTATGGGGCCGATGACCAGCACAAAGTCCTGGCTCTTTTCACACCACAGGACCAGTTCACAGGTAAGGATTAATTTACTTGTCTTACACTAGTTTACACTTATTTTGGGACAGTGGTAGCCTAGTGGATAGAGCTTTGGGCTATTGATTGAAGGGTGAGAGTTCGAATCCCAGCTCTGCCATGCACTGCCATCCACTGTGCTCTGACCCCAGCTTCCAAACGAGCTGGGATGCATGAAAATGTTGTTGTTGTACTGTACATCTGTATATATATATATGACAAATTCTAATACACAAAAAAAGTATATAGACACCTGACCATAAGCTTGTGAGTCATTCTTATTAAAGAGCTACAAAACCACAACAATAGATTGCAGGATCACTAAACATGGGATTTATACACCTTTCTAGCTATTGGTGTAGCTAAAATACTCAATGTTAGTAATAAGTTGGGGTGTCCACATCATTTTGCCCTGTTTATTCTCTTTCTTTGTCTTTCCCCCTCTAGCTGTGGCTTTATTTTTGGAAAATCAGTGGTTTGCTGTAGAAGACATTCTCAAAACGGCCAGCCCTACACGAGAAGGCCCGATCGAGGTATTACTCCAGAGAGAGTTCCTAAGTTTAAAATGAACCTGTTGGGAAAACCGGGGTGGTTGATAAGTATGCTGGGAGTGTGCCGTGATGGGTTATGATTTATTTATTTTTGATCTGATCACTGTACTTGAGGGGCTTCACAAATAGAATTGTTGTGTGTGTATGGGGGATTGTTGTGTGTAAATTAGATTAAATTTTTTACATGGGATTATTTATGTGAATATGTTGGTCGCATGTTGGCACAACTGGTAAAGTGGGGTTACTGCCGGTAAGGAGCGAGTGAGTAAATGCTTGGTGTCTGATGCCCTACGTTTTAACTGGTGTAATCAATGATTCTGTCAAACTCATAATAAGCCCTTGTTTCTTTCGGTTTGGAGAGTTCTTGTTTGTGCTTGAATGTGTTTCATATGCTATAATTAAAGTACAACATGTACATTTATGTAAAAATAAAGTAAGATATGGTGTAAAGGTATGCTTGGATGCAAGTATTTAAGGAAATGTAATGAATTTGGGAGTAATAAGTGGACTGAAACTTTAAAAAGTTGGACACGTCCCCAGTTCGGGAGTTTTCAATTGGGACTTGGATATGACTAGCTTAGAAGATAAAAATCCAGAAAAAAGTAGACTGGCTGGCTTAAGACTTTTTAATTGCATTGTCTGGACGATCGATTTTATGGACTAGTTAGTAGTCCTGCTTACTTGTATATCTGCTCTATTCTTATTCGTTTACAGTCTGTTTTTATTGACTCATTCCTAGGTCAGGTCTGTGGGTGAGAGGATCGTCCTGTATGTGTTGAATCGAATTGTTTACCGCGCTAATGAGATGGCCTCTGGAGAGGTGCCATTCCTGTGCCATGGTGCAAATGACTATGCTAAAATTTTCTGGAAGGATGGCGAGGCAGTGGGCTTTTACTCGGTTAAATCCAAAGGTCCGTTTGCCTTCTTAACATCTACCTATTTACGCATTAATGTGGCATGTTATTTTCCTGCATGTTAACAGTGTTTTGGCACCCTTGGCAGGTAGCGTTTGTAATAACTCTACAAGGCAGTGCTACTTCCTTCCTGTTATGGACTCCATATTTGTGAGGAAAGCTCACCGGGGAAAGAACCATGGGCTACAGATGTTGGAGGACTTTGTGGATTCTTTTGAAGAGCATGAGCTTGGTGTGAAATATCCTTTGCCCCCTGCTATGGCCAATGGTATGAGAGCTTCCTGTCAGTTTACAATTGATTTTACAATTAAAATATGTATATGTGGTACCTTGAAACTCAGCATCAATTGGTTCTGGGAGTGGCGTAGAGTTTAAAAGGCGTTGAGTTTTAAGGTATTTTTTAAAGGTGTGTTTAATGGTGCACTTTTAGTTGTTGAACTCGGTATACTTTTGTTCATATAGAAGTCATTTGGATATGACCATATAGACCATGTTTTCAGTGTGTAGGCGCTACCTGGAACGTTACCCGGCTGACGTGAACCTGCTCTGGGAGGTCCAAGGAGTTGGTGGCCCCTATCAGAGGGCAAGACTGGCCACCAAACTAGCCTCCGTGCCATTCAATGGTAAACACTTTCAACTCATCTGTTCAACCTCTGAGCTATACTGTCCGGTTAAATAAGAGTGCCTGTTAGGGGTAGGGAACAGGTTCTTGTGACATTGCTTTATTTTTAATTAAAACTAACTTTTGAATCAGATTAAAAGGTTATTTATTTTAAAATGAACTTTTGTCCAGCTCTCTTTTATGCGACTGAATAATTTGACAACAACAGCAACAGATTTTCTAATAGTTTTTCATTCATAAGCCGTTTATTCATGGAATTTGTGTGCTTTGTGATGAAGCTGATGCTGGGCGCACTAAGGACGCTGGTCAGAATGGAAAGATGGCAGACGAGGAGTTGGCATCGATGGAGGAAACCAGCCTTGACATCACAGTAAGATCGTTTTATCAATAACACTGCTTTCTTTTTTGCAACATTTAAGCTGTAAACCACTCTCGGTAGAGGAGTAAAAGACATGCAGGATGTTGGTTAATACACACCAACGTTAGGATTATCAACTACACCTGCTGGCCACTTTATTATGGCCACCTGAAGACCTTTTCATTTATTAGAAATGGAAAAGGGGGAAAATGTGATCATAACTTTGACTGTGGCATGGTTGTTGGTACCAATCTGTGCCCATAAGGTAAAAGAGCGTTTGCAAGCAAGGTCATGCAGTGATGCTCGGCTCTGATGTTTAATTCAGTCTGTAAATGTAAAATGGGGTTAAGGTCAGCGCTCTGTGCTGGTCACTTTAGTTCACCCCCACCGACCTTGTCAAACTATGTTTTATGGACCTTGCTTTATGCACAGGGACACAAACAACAGGTTCTTCAAATTTGGTTTATTTTTTTACATTTCTTTATTAATTTATAGGGATGCATCAATACCATTTTTTTCCCAACCGAGTACAAGTACATGTATTTTTGTACTTGCCGATACCGATACCAATACCTATTTAGAATACCGTTTTTTTTAAAACAAAAACACACGTGAGAAGTGACGAGAAGTTTAATGATACCACGTCCAAAAATGCACGTCAACAAGTAGCGAGTGATCAAAGTGTTTGTGCGCTGATGTGATGAAATCAAGGAGGAAAAATAAATGAATCTGAGTGGATTTGGCAACACGAACAGCATGGATTGTTCTGTAGTGAGTTGGAGGTTAATAAATATTTTTGCAATGTTGGTGTTTTGTTGTTATGTTTTGTAGAGAACGATCAGGTCAGAAATACTGTAAAACGTGTGTGTGTGCCGGTGTGTTCTGATATAAACTATATTATGCCCCTGTCCCACCTGTTTACACTCCTCTCCTGTGTTTCCCCTCACACCGTATCCTGCGTTCTCATTGGCTGTTCGACATGTCACTCATTCCCAGTCGCACATCTCAGATCAGATATCTGACGTGCTAGAAAACTCGATCCGGTCGCCGAGCGCTCGGTTGTGGGATAATTCACACTTGGCGACCGAGAGCCGAGTTTTGATCGCCGAGTGAACTGGGTCCGAGTTGCTCCCGAGCCGGCAAATCTAGCGCCGACCAGTCGCTGAGCGACAATCAGGGCAGAAATCGTGTAGTGTGAACTAGGCATAACGCAGCAACGTGCACTAGGCAACGTGCAAACGTGCAAATACCCGATACCAGTATCGGTACTCATGCATCTCTATTAATTTATGCACCATTTGACATGATTTGATGTGTGTGGCCAAAACTCCTGACCTCAGTCATTATGTCTATCAGAATTCACCTGTTTTGCCTGTTTATTTGTCCATATTCACTTCTTATATTCATCCTTAACAATACATCTATGATATACAGACTACTGAAAGAAACAATAGACAGCTCATGGTGTCATTTGCTTTTTCACAGGAGGAAGTCATTGTTGTCAAACAGTCTCACAAAGAAGCAGAAGGTATGTAGACAGAACGATGGTATCAAAACAATCCTTGATTGTCTGGATTGTCTTTAAAATCTCTCTCTGTACAGAGACGTCGGCACCAGTCGTGCGCAGTCAGAACAGTGAATACAAGCGAAGAAAACGTCTGAGGGATGAAGCAGGGATAAATGAAGAGGAGAGCCGACCGGAGAAGATGAACAGGTCTGTAGACCACTCTATCCTGAATCCTTGATTCACGTTCATATTATTTTTGGAGTGGCATGACAGAGCAGCTGGTTGAATGGCCTCAGACCAACTTTCTTTAAAGAGTTTTCCATGTTCCCCTGTGCCTGCCTGGCCCTTTTTATGGGTAGCCTGGTTCTTACTCAAATTACTCAAACTGCCCATATCTGATTAGTCTGGGTTGGTTGCAATGGCATTGACTTAAGTAATCTGGAGGCAAAAGACAGCCAGTTAGCTTGCTACCAGCATGCATTTCTTCTTGTGTTGTGTTTTACATTAGTACAGTGTCAAATCATGGTTTTAAACATATTTGGTGCAGACAGTTATGAACAAGACAGATGAAGAGTTGTGTGTTGCATGTCTGTGCTATGCTGTGAAAGCCGTGTCCCCGTGTCCATGTGGGTTTCCTCCGGGAGCTCCGGTTTCCTCCCACTGTCCAAAGACATGCAAGTGAGGTGAATTGGAGACACTAAATTGTCCAAGAAAATATTTAATGTGTCGTGAATCAGGCTCGAACCTGATTTGAGCCGCCTGTGTGAACGTTGCCTCTTTCCTACTTTCGTGAGCTGGCATAGCGGGTACATGAGGTGTGCGATAGGCTGTCTGCACATACAGTGTATCACAAAAGTGAGTACACCCCTCACATTTCTGCAAATATTTGATTATATCTTTTCATGGGACAACACTATAGACATGAAACTTGGATATAACTTAGAGTAGTCAGTGTACAGCTTATATAGCAGTGTAGATTTACTGTCTTCTGAAAATAACTCAACACACAGCCATTAATGTCTAAATAGCTGGCAACATAAGTGAGTACACCCCACAGTGAACATGTCCAAATTGTGTCCAAATGTGTCGTTGTCCCTCCCTGGTGTCATGTGTCAAGGTCCCAGGTGTAAATGGGGAGCAGGGCTGTTAAATTTGGTGTTTTGGGTACAATTCTCTCATACTGGCCACTGGATATTCAACATGGCACCTCATGGCAAAGAACTCTCTGAGGATGTGAGAAATAGAATTGTTGCTCTCCACAAAGATGGCCTGGGCTATAAGAAGATTGCTAACACCCTGAAACTGAGCTACAGCATGGTGGCCAAGGTCATACAGCGGTTTTCCAGGACAGGTTCCACTCGGAACAGGCTTCGCCAGGGTCGACCAAAGAAGTTGAGTCCACGTGTTCGGCATCATATCCAGAGGTTGGCTTTAAAAAATAGACACATGAGTGCTGCCAGCATTGCTGCAGAGGTTGAAGACGTGGGAGGTCAGCCTGTCAGTGCTCAGACCATACACCGCACACTGCATCAACTCGGTCTGCATGGTCGTCATCCCAGAGGGAAGCTGACGCACAAGAAAGCCCGCAAACAGTTTGCTGAAGACAAGCAGTCCAAGAACATGGATTACTGGAATGCCCTGTGGTCTGACGAGACCAAGATAAACTTGTTTGGCTCAGATGGTGTCCAGCATGTGTGGCGGCGCCCTGGTGAGAAGTACCAAGACAACTGTATCTTGCCTACAGTCAAGCATGGTGGTGGTAGCATCATGGTCTTGGGCTGCATGAGTGCTGCAGGCACTGGGGAGCTGCAGTTCATTGAGGGAAACATGAATTCCAACATGTACTGTGACATTCTGAAACAGAGCATGATCCCCTCCCTTCGAAAACTGGGCCTCATGGCAGTTTTCCAACAGGATAACGACCCCAAACACAACCTTCAAGATGACAACTGCCTTGCTGAGGAACCTGAAGGTAAAGGTGATGGACTAAACCCAATTGAGCACCTGTGGCGCATCCTCAAGTGGAAGGTGGAGGAGTTCAAGGTGTCTAACATCCACCAGCTCCGTGATGTCATCATGGAGGAGTGGAAGAGGATTCCAGTAGCAACCTGTGCAGCTCTGGTGAATTCCATGCCCAGGAGGGTTAAGGCAGTGCTGGATAATAATGGTGGTCACACAAAATATTGACACTTTGGGCACAATTTGGACATGTTCACTGTGGGGTGTACTCACTTATGTTGCCAGCCATTTAGACATTAATGGCTGTGTGTTGAGTTATTTTCAGAAGACAGTAAATCTACACTGCTATACAAGCTGTACACTGACTACTATAAGTTATATACAAGTTTTATTTCTATAGTGTTGTCCCATGAAAAGATATAATGAAATATTTGCAGAAATGTGAGGGGTGTACTCACTTTTGTGATACACTGTATATCCCTCGTTGCTGTCATGGGTAAAAGTACCATGGGAAAAATTGTCTTCCCTGGGGGGGGGGATGGGATCTTCCAGCAAGACAATGTGACATGCCACACGGCTAGAAATGTCCCGTATTGGTTGGAAGAGCATGACCAAGACTTTCAAGTACTACCCTGGCCCTCTGATTCCCCAGACATGAACTCAATTGAGCATCTGCGGGACCTCGATCATCGAGTTCGCTCTATGGATCCTCTCCCACTCACCGTCCAGCAGCTGTGGGATGCACTGCAGTCAGCATGGTTCCAGATACCTGTTATGACCTACCAGAACCTTATTGAGTCACTCCCAGCCTGTCTAGGTGCTGTTCATGCTGCACACTGTGTTTTCTCTGGATATTAGCTGGTGGTCATCAGTGTTAATTTCGTTGACGAATGATTTTCGTCATAGTTTTCGTCAACGAACCTTTTTTTCATGACGAAAACGAGACGAAAACTAAATAAAAACTACAAAAAAGGATAAAAACTGTGACTAAATGAATCGACACTTTCGTCAACGAATAAAAACGAGACGAAAATGTTTGGCAGGGACGACATCCAATAACTGATTTAGTTTTGTGGAAGGTAGGGACAAGTTAGAAAGAGATCCAATCATAACTACTTTAGCGTATGTGGAGGGGCGGGACAAGCCGATTAGCCATCCAATCAATACTAATCTTTTACAGTACCGCGGTAAGACCACACTCGCACACATTTGATCTAAACCCGGGAAGACCAGACTAGCCTGTAAACTGGCTTTACTCATGGAACCAGGTTAACTCCACAATGTCAACAGGGAGAAAGAGGAGAGTCGATATATGGACACATTTCTCATTTGACGTCATGAAAAACAAAAGGATGTGTAAACCATGTGGGGCGACGATCTAGGGTAAAAACACAACAAATCTGAAACAACATCTGGCACTGCTGGCAGTAATAATGGCATCATAATGTCACAGCTGCTTTAACGGTACCCAGTTTTATAAAGAATGTAATATGCAATTTGTTATAAACAATGCATATATGTTTCAGGCAGAGCAGGCTTACTGGTCATTAATATTTTGTTATTGTTATGCTCAATAAGCAAGGTCAGGTAAATAAAGATGTTTGAAATAAGTTAAATCTGTTTTTGTGTGTATTGCACATTCAAACATTAATAATATTCCATAACTGGTTAAAATGTTTCATTTTGTGTAAGTGTATATAATGACTTAAATAATTTAAGGGAAGTGATAAAAAAGCATTTACATTTTACACCCTTTATATTTATTTTAGGGCGGCACGGTGGCTAAGTGGGTTGTGCTGTCGCCTCACAGCAACAAGGTCCTGGGTTCGAACCCCAGGTGGGGCGGTCCGGGTCCTTTCTGTGTGGAGTTTGCATGTTCTCCCCGTGTCTGCGTGAGTTTCCTCCGGGTGCTCCGGTTTCCTCCCACAGTCCAAAGACGTGCAAGTGAGGTGAATTGAAGATACTAAATTTGTCCATGACTGTGTTCGATATAAACTTGTGTGATGAGTAACTACCGTTCCTGTCATGAATGTAACCAATGTGTAAAAACATGACGTTAAAATCCTAATAAACAAACAAATATGTATTTTAGTCGACTGAATCGACTGTAGATTTAGTCGACTATATTCTTATGATAATTAGTCGACTAAAACTAAAACAATTCAGATGACTAAATTACGACTAAAAGTAAATGACATTTTAGTCAAAAGACTATGACTAAAACTAAATCAAAATTTGCTGTCAAAATTAACACTGGTGGTCATAATAACGCAACTCGACATTTTAAATCAGTGAATCTGCTGCCACTTGCACAACCCCTGATCTGATCAAGAACAGCTGGATCACTACACTTCACTTCTTATATGCGTCCAGTCTGTGGCCACTTCTTATCACTTGCCAATGTTTGGTTCCCACACAGTCATGCAGGCACTGGGACCAGTCCCAAAGCAGCGGAAGCAGAAAGAGACCCTCTTTGTGCAGAAAGAGACCCCCTGTTTGTGTGGATGCCCGGCCAGGTCAATTGCTTTGCTGAGATTCAAACTCACAAGTTTTGCATACTTCTTATCGGTGCACCATTCAAGCACCCCATTTGACGCAATTGTCAGTGTTTATTAAAGGAATTTAGACTTCACTTTACTTCACTTTTTAACCAAAGAAACAAATTAGAATTGGAACGGGATTATGCACAGATATGCAAGTAAGCCAATTAAAAATGTAATGAAGCAGATCCATTTGGCATGGTGTCTGTAATCAGTGTTCACTTTTCTATAGACTGGACTTTTAAATCAAACACACAGATCAATGGATGGCTGTCTTACAAGCGCTACCGTTTTCAGCTGGGTGACTTCACCTTGTTCTGTGATGGCCAAATAAGTGAAACGGTTAACCATCACAAAGAAAGAATGTCTCGTTCGAGCTGTCCTTTGTACAGATTGTAAAGCAGAATCTGAAAGATCTGCATGAGGTTTGAAGCTCTGAATAGTGTGGGTGTGTGTTTGCAGGGTTGAGGTGGCTGAAGAAAAGAAAGAAGAATTGGTCCTTGCTAATCAGACGGTAGATGAATCAGTGGGCTCTGAGACTCCTGGAAAGGTGAAAGCATTAGTAACACACATACACCACATGTAGTCCATAATGGATGGAAGCATTAAACAGTCATTATTTTGTAATATAAATATATAAATGTCAACAGGGCAGTGGGTATAGGGCCAAAAAGTTTTTCTGTGGTCAAGGTTTTTTTCATTCATTCATCCCACTTTACTACAGTAGGTACATGTGAGCTAGCTAGATCAACCTGAGCTTGTCATAAGGAATAACATTTAACATTGCATCTAGCCATTCCCTAAGCTAGGGCTTTTCAACCTTTTTGGACATGCGCCCCCCCTCCGTGTGCCTACCTCGAACATGTGTTTATTTGAAACCGCAGCATTCATTAATAACAGTGGAGCGATGACTGAGAAGAGAAACTTGTGCTTCGCTTCATACGAATCGACTCCTGAATCACTTATAGCGATATTGTGAACAGAGCATCTCCCATGATACACCTCTTAAAGACACACACACCCATGTCCAATAACAGGAGTCATTGTTTTAGTCACTGATTATCTTCACCGTTAGTCCTATTTTGAGGGGCGACACGGTGGCTAAGTGGGTAGCACTGTCACCTCACAGCAAGAAGGTCCTGGGTTCGATCCCCAGGTGGGGCGGTCCGGGTCCTTTCTCTGTGGAGTTTGCATGTTCTCCCCGTGTCTGTGTGGGTTTCCTCCGGGAGCTCCGGTTTCCTCCCACAGTCCAAAGACGTGCAAGTGAGGTGAATTGGAGACACTAAATTGTCCATGACTGTGTTCGATATAACCTTGTGTACTGATGAACCCTGTGAAAGGAGTAACTACCGTTCCTGTCATGAATGTAACCATGAGTAAAACATAACGTTAAAATTCTAATAAACAAACAATAACAGTAAAAACGGAGAGATGACTGATAAGATTCATACGAATTGACTCCTGAATCACTTATAGCAATATTGTGAATAGAGCATCTCCTACTATACACCTCTCTTAAAGACACACACACACCCATGTCCTATATACCCATGACAGCAGTCATTGTGTTTGTCACTGATTTATCTTCACTGTTAGCCCTATTTTTAAGTTTTGCTAGCCAACGGTCTAACAAAGCGTGTGCGCGTGGTCAGCGAGACTAATCAAATATGTCTCCTGTGGGTGAAAAATGAATTGCTTTAGTTTTAGAAGTAAAAAAATCTCATAATGTTGCGCCCCTCCCTGGACAGGTACTCACGCCGCCCCCCCCCCCAGGTTGAAAACCCCTGCTCTAAGTTTTGCCCAGGTGGTGCAGCAGTTTATAACACACTGGCACACCACTGCAGTGTGTTTGAACTCATGTTTACACAAACACAATTGGCTGGGTTTGAAGGAGGGAAGGTCGGATGGGTTCTCTTCCCACTGATGCACGTGTTGGAGTTAAACATTCAGTTTGAAACAATGATGCTCGCCTACTTAGAGAACTCGTAAAACTCAGTTCTGTACCACGCAGCCTCCGAGCCACTAGTCTTGCTCGTCTTGATCCTCCACCCAGAACTCAAGGAAGACAAGCATCAATGCTCTTCTCTGTACCGGTACCCAAGTGGTGGAACGAACTTCCCCTGTCTTTCAATCTCTTCAAAAGATGATTAAAGACCCACCTTTTTATTAAGCACTCGGGCTGAGCAATAACATGCACTTCTATAACCTAACCTAACCTTCTATGGCATATTAATAAAAAACCTTTGTTCTAACCGAGTTTGAGCAGATTTGTATCATTGGACTGTTGTTTACTTAAACTAGAGTAAGTGGAAACACTTCTGTAAGTCGCTCTGTATAAGAGCATCTGCTAAATGCCGAAGATCTAAATGTAAAGCGACTAACTGTTACAGAATACAATCCAGGTGGATTAGGGTCTAACCAAAAGAGTTATCCAGTTTGTCATGCCTCATTTCTGTGCTCTCTGTAAATGTTACTATGAAGCAGGTTGAGGATCAGAAGGAGGTGAAAGAAGACATGGAGGAGGTTGGATCCCTTCTCCAAAATGGCACTGCCAGAAAAGAAGAGCAAATGGAGGTGGAGGTGGAGCAGGAGGCTGATGAACATCATTCACGTGCAGTAAAGGTGATTAGATCTTCCAAGTTTGCTGTTTGTTTGGTGCACTCCCTTAATAACCTTTGATATTGTGTCCATCCACAGGACTCTGATGATCGTGTGGACACTTCAAATGTTCTAGATGGAGAGAAGCTGGACAATGCAACCACAGAGGAACAGGAAGTCGGATTAGATCCGATAGCTGAGGTACAACTCGAAGATGGAAATCTTGCAGCTGAGGAAGAAGGACGGGAAGTAGAGGATCTGGCAGCCCATGAAGATGTAAAACATGATGCCAATGTTCCTGATGAAGTGGAAATGGCTCCTGCACCTGTGGACCAACTTGAAGATCCTCCTCTTGTTGAGGAGCAACCGGAAGTGTCAGCTGCTCCTGAGGATCACGACATGACCACTGCAGCTGAGGAGGAACCAGACGTTTCTCCTGCACCTCACGTAACTGAGGACCAGCAGAAAGCAGCTACTGAAGGAATGACTTCTGCTGTGACTGATGAACCAGACGTAGCTGCTGCAGCCGAGGAAGAGCAGGAAGCAGCTCTTACTATTGACAAGGAACAGGAAATGGCTCAACCAGCTGATGATGAACCCTCTGGAGATGTGGAGTTTAGGAAAATAATACCTGTAGGTGAAGAAACTGGAGCTGAAAATGGTAATGTAGTGTCTCCTGGTGCTGAGGAGAAACCTGAAGTAGGTGATGCTGCTGACCAGGAGGAAAAGGAAGCAGCTCCTTCTCCTGAGGAGGATCAAGACATGGTTCCTTCTGCTACCGATGACGAAAACAAAGCAGTTTCTACAGTTCTGGAGGACAAAGAGGAAGATCTTGAGGAAGATCATGAAGCATCTCCAGCTGATGAAGAGGAAGGACGGGCTGAGGACATGGACGGTCTGGACGAGGAAATGATGGACACACCTCCAAAGGAAGAGAGCCAAGCTTCTGCAAAGAAAGAAAATGACTCCAGAAGCATAGAGGAGGAGGAGGAGGAGGAGAAGTCTTTGCCAAACACTGAGGAAGGTGGAAAAAGCTCAGACGAGGCTCCCGACATCCAGGTTCTTCAAGAAACCAGGATTGAAGCAGCACCTCCATCCCCCAAACAAGCAACCAAGAGACTGAGCACTGTGGTTCCGGAGAGAGAGGAAGAAACGAAACCAAAGGAGGTAACCGTAGAAGGTCCAGAAGATGAGAAGATGATAGCAGACGAAGAGATGGAGCCCAGCACAGTTGGGGTGGTGCAGGATGAGGATCCACCTGCGATTGACAGAAGGGTGTTGAGAGGGAAAACCAAAGACATCCAGGCCACGTCGCGATCCAGATCCAAGAGACGTAGCCGAATGTGAACACACCACCTTCACACCCACTGGACGTTCACACATCGTGTCAACCTAACCTGTATGTGTATCGTATGTGTGATTACCATACACAGTTTGAAAATGTCACAATATTACTGGGCTAATGAAGCTCAATAACAGTTACAATCATTCCAAGATTAATCGTGTCCCAATACTTTTGAAGCGATCAGTTGCAACAGTTAATTTCTTCAGGACTAAAGTGTGTCCCGGGTCCCATCTCTCTGTTCTGTGGCACTGATCACACCCATTTACCATTGCTGATGGCTGCCATTTGTTCCCACTGTTCTAAATTGGCACTTTGCATTATCGATGAATGACCCCCTACTGATTTTTTTCTAAGACTGTTCCTGCCATTATGTCCATGCTGTATAGGCAGGACGGCAGATTAGCTCGCCCCATCCGACTCAACACCAGCCAGTGGTGAACTCTTTGAAGGTTGTACCTTGAACCAGGGAACACGCTGTACTCAAGTAGTCCTCGACCAGGCAATACCAGTCTCTATTGCATTGGCGGCATTCGCTCCCTTAGATACGCCCAGTTGTGTCTGCAAAGCTCTTGGCGTAAACGACTGCTGTGCACATTTAAAACCCAGTTCAATAATATGCTATATGGTCAAAAGTAGGTGGACAACAGCTTGTTAAAGGCCCTTTTCTGTTAGGTAATCAAAGTCTGTATAGACCTGGCTTGATGAGTTTGGTCTGCTGGAACTCCAGTGGCCCACATATTGCCCTGACCTCAACCCTACTGCATACCTCGGGATGAATAGTAACTGCCGTCAATTGCCGGCCAGGCAAGACTAAAAGCTTTTCAGAGGGCGCTCAGGTGGCGCAGAGGTAAAACACGCTAGCACACCGGACTCGTCGGTTCGAAACTCAGCTCTGCTACCAGCAGAGAGTTGTTCAAGGAAGGGGATTCCTTATTACGACCTCTGCTGGCTGATTGACGGCACCTGCACAGGGTTGGGGAATAATGTGTGATCAGGGTGTGTCTCTCCATACACAAAGCTGATCCACATACGAACTCGTCTCGTGCAGGTAAAAAGATACAGTCGGTCATTACACACGTGTTAGTCACGGCTCTCCTCAGTCAGAGTGGAGGTCAACATCAGTAGAGAGGACGCATAAGGCAATGGGGTTGCATCGGGTATTGGATATGACTAGATTTGGAGGAAAATTAGGGGAAAAATGCAACAAAAGTGAGAAAGCTGATCTAATCTAGGGTTTTGAAATGGAAAGTGGCGACTAGCTTATGGTCTGGTGTCCACATACTTTTGGGCGTATTGTGTTCTCATTGAACTAACACTGAACTAGCTCAGTTTTTTTGTTGTTCTTTTCTTGCAATATGTGTGTAAATTGGTGGTGGGTTTAGATTACTACCCCTTACAACGAGTTTATTAAGAAATTGCTTAGATTTTGAAGGGTTTACCACTTTTTGCAGTACACATACAATACAGATGTGGTGACAATGGGTTGACACTGAAGCATTTCTTTAGCACAGCTGTTTCAAACAAGGTTCAAACAAAAACAAATGTACACAGACGTATAAACTGAACTATTGTCCAGTTTTATAGGGAACAAGAACAGATTTGTTTAGGGGTCTGGGGTTCTTGAGGTTCACGTTCTTCTTATTACAGCTTTTTGGGAGCTCACTTTCTTACTCGTGTAGAAAATAAATAAACTTTTAGTATTTTGTACAAATGTTTTAGGCTTTTTTATTATTTCTTATTAGGAATGCACAAACATCTAAAACTTAATAACTAGAAGGGGTGTCCACATAACTTTGGTCACATGTTGAAAGGCACCCCAAAACAATCTGGATCCAAGTAAAGTGTATTTATGGATTTTAGCCATTTTTAATCTCTACTTTTTGGTATGTGAGTATAAATATTGTCCAAACAACTTCATTTAAATACAGTTTGTAGTTGTATCCTCTTTCCCTGACCGTTTTACTCACCGTTTTAATTTCTCTATTTTACCTTTGCCACAAGAGGGCGCTCTAAGGTAAACAACATCATGGCTGCATGGCATGATTTTTTTTTTTTTACTCGCCCTACAGTTGTAGCTTTTTGCTCTTTGAATTAAATAAATCAATACAGAAATACATTTTATGGAAATACATTTAAGCTCTAAGCTGTATAATCGAATCCAGTCAAAGTTGACATTTAAACTATTAGAAGATTACAAGGTTCTCCAAAATATACTGAATTAAATCATAAGTAAGCAACGCTGCTACCCATTATTATAAAGAGACTGTTGGATGTGGGGCATTAATAAGTTGTGTTTACAAGAATATATCAGTGATCTAAGATTTTTCAAAACCATTTTAATAATAATATAGTACTATACCATATAATACTGCAGGTTTTGTGACGTGGTGCTATCGGGTGGCTGGGTGTCTACACAGACATGATTGACTATCTATGGTGGCTGAAACCCTGAGATGGATTGGCACCCTGTCCAGGGTATTCCTGCCTTACGTCGGTGAAACTGGACCTGCCACGAACCTGTCCCATTTATCTCCCAATTTAGCGTAGTCTTCTGCTGCTGGGATTGCAGTCGAGGTGGGTATATTGCTGCTCACGCCTCCATCGACCCGCGCATGGCCCTTTGCGGAACACTTTTTTACGTAGGCACTCTGCACAGGCGCCTCTTTATCTGCCAATCAGGGTCCTTACATAGCGTTTGACCCCACGCACATAGTCCGGTCATCTCGCCCTAGCAGAACCGTGTCTCCTGCAGGCACTGGCAGTTATGCTCGCTAGATGCCGAGCAATGCCGAGTTTCGAACCGAGGAGTTCAGAATCTCAGCGCTGGTGTGCTAGCGGAATATGTGCCAACCAGTGGCACAAATCTTGATTATAAATTAGAGACATTTTAGAACTAGAGGGCTGGGTAAAAGAGACGCAGAAGCTGGCTGCAATAAGTGTTGTATTCATATCCAATGCTACCAAGAACTAAGTACATTCAACTATTTTTTGTACACACAATTGTTTCAAGTTCAAATTTAAAGTAACTGCATTACTGTTTGCTCTGGTAAACACGGTAGATACTGGACTAGACACTGTTGTATCTGAGATGTATTGGGCAGCAAAGCGCCAATAAAAGCTCATCAGTTCTAAATTCATATGAGCTATGTGGAGAAAAACAGTCCTGCTCCTACATCTGTTTCATATTTGTGCAGGTCTTTGAATTGCATGAATACATACATATAGGGAGGAGGTATGAGGATGATGTGGTGCTAGGTTTTGATAAAGAAAAGGTGTGTGTGTGTGAGAGAGAGAGAGAGTGTGTGTGCGTGTGTGAGAGTTTTTTTTGTAATTTCTAACAAAAGCCGCCAGCTGTCTATGCTCGGCCTCCACTCACTGGCCCTGGATTGCGTTTTTATATATATTTTTATTTGAATATTTTGTTCTTTATATTTAATCTTGGACATTTCTAGTGTTATTATTTTAATACCGTTTAATATCTGAAAACAGTGGAATTAAACCTTATTTTACGTATTAACCCTGTATACATGGTTTCGAATTGAAGACAAGATTAATAAAACAACGATATGTTAATGTAATGATTTGCATGTAACATTGTTTGTGTTTCCCACCATTACAGAGGGTTCAGGCTCATGAGTTTGAGTCTCAGCGATGCTACCAACCTGGCTGGGTGTTCAACAGACACAAATGGACAAATGGTGTCTGATGGAGGGAGGGTCGAATAGGGTTGTCTCCTCTTTGCCAGATCGATAGCGACTCCTAGAGCGACTGCTAGAAAGATAGCCAGTGCTACCGGCCTGGCTGGGTGCTAAACAGACACGGATGGACAAATGGTGTCTGAGGGAGGGATAGTGGAATAGGGTTTTCTCCTCTTTGTCAGATCAATAGTGACTCCTGCTGTCAAGTCGAGGTGCTGGCACGAGTAGTAGAGGAATACATAAGTCATAGCGTGACCCTTCAGGTGCGATATGACTGTGCAAGAATCTAGTCTGCAGGTATAAGTGGCCGAATGGTTGCTGAACAGTTAAGATCCTGGACTATTGATCGGAAGGTAGCTGGCTTAAGTCATATCACTGCCAGGTTGCCACAAACGTGCCCCTATGTGCAAGTTTTTGAATAAAAATGTTTGCTCATGGCCGCTCAGGTGGTGCAGCGGTAAAATACGCTAGCACATCAGAGCTGGGTTTTCGAATATATCGTATCGAATCTCAGCTCTGCCATCCGGCTGGGCTGGGCAGCTACATGAACAACGATTGGCTGCTGTTCACAGGGTGGGATTAACCGGACCAGGGTTTTTCATAACTGGTGCAATTATGACCTCTGCTGGCTGATTGATGGCGCCTGCAGAGAGTTGGGGAATAATGCTGATCAGGGTGTGACTCTCCGTACACAAGGCTGATCTGCATATAAACTCGCCTCGTGCAGGTGAAAAGATGCAGTCGGTACTGATCATGTGTCGGAGGGGGCGTGGGTTAGCCACTCAATTGCTTAGACAAGAGTGAGGCTCTGAAATAGAATTTTTTGAGGTTGAGGAGTGGGCCGTGGTCGGGTCTCAAATCTTTTGAACCCTTATAATGACGGTTTTGGTTGAGGTTGTTCCATATACTGCGCGCATTGCAAGTTCAATTGTCTGATGCACAGAAGACCATCTGTCATCACATTTACTCGAGTTTGATTGCACTCATGGTATTTGAGTGTTTGCATGCATTAGTGTGTATGCTTTTAGAGTGTGTGTGTGTGTGTGTGTGTGTGTGTGTGTGTGTGTGTGTGTGTGTGTGTGTGTGGTAGTGCTGGCTGATTAAGCATGGTACAGGTTTTTGTGTGTAATTAATGATGTGTCTCGTGTTCTCTCCCCTGGTAAAGGCTAATAGGATTTCCCTGCCCTGGGCTATTGCACTGAGAGGAGGTGCAAACAGAGCAGTGTGAAAAAGGAGGTGTGTGTGTGGGGGGGTACATCAGAGGTAAGGTAGATTTGAGTGTGAAAGGAGACATTTTTGGACTACAGATGAGAAATGAGAAATGATCTGCCAATGTTCCATGGAAAGTGGAGGCTGTTATAGCTGCAAAAGAATGAGGGGTGTCATATCATATGGACATATGTCACATGGTCACGTCTGGACATACAGTGAATATTTGGAATAGGATTGAGAATAGGATTGGTGGAGGATGTAATAGTTAAGATGACGTATTGACTGAATGGTTTAATATGGTATGGCATACGTTTTAGGGTCTAGGGTGCTGTTTCAAGGGCACTAATATAAGGGAATAGGAATAAAGGGGGATGGTTGTAGGATGATAAGGAACACCGTAGGGAAGATTGTATTATTTGAAGAATTTAGAAGACCCGGTTAGGATTTTACGGTGTAATACTTGGCCAGTGATGTTGGCCAATGTCCTATGAAGAGTGGAGGCTGTTCTAGCTGTAAAAGAGGGAAGGGTGCTATCTCATATCAAGGAATTTCCAACAAGCTAAAGGTCACGTTTGGACATTGGTGTCCATTGGTGACAGTGGACAATACAGTGGTAAATATGAGGTATTGACTGAAGGGTTAAATATGGTATGGCATACGTTTTAGGGTCTAGGGTGCTGTTTCAAGGCCACTAATATAAGGGAATAGGAATAAAGGGGGATGGTTGTTGGATAATAAGGAACACAGTAGGGAAGATTGTGTTATTTGAAGGGTTTAGAAGACCTACAGTAGTTAGGATTTTAGGGTGTAATACTTGTGATGTTGGCCAATGTTCCATGGAGAGTGGAGGCTGTTATAGCTGCAAAAGAATGAGGGGTGTCGTATCATATGGACATACAGTGAATATTTGGAATAGGATTGAGAATAGGATTGGTGGATGATATAATGGTAAAGATAACGTACTTACTGAAGGGTTTAATATGGAACGACATACATTTTAGGGTCTAGGGTACAGTTTCAAGGGCACTAACATTAGGGAATAGGAATAAAGGGGGGTGGTTGTAGGATAATAAGGAACACAGTAGGGAAGATTGTATTATTTGAAGAGTTTGGAAGACCCAGTTAGGATTTTACGGTGTGGAATGGGTAGGATGAAGGTTGTTGAAACACAGTGGTGACTATACTGGGATTATATAGACTGGAAATGTGAAGAACAGTGGTAATAACTGAGATGTTAGAGTATTGGCTGGAAAGTTTAGACCACAAAGATGCTGAAGTTGAGGGTTACAGTAACGGCTTCTGTGATTCAGTGGAGTTGATGGCGTGAAAGCACAAATAGTGTGTGCTGTGTATTTGGGTGGAAAAAATAGAGAACAAGGATGTGATTTATAGCAGCAGACCCGCTCTCTCTCTCTCTCTCTTTCTCTCTCTGTCTCTCTCGCTGAAGCAAAACAGGGAAATCCATTTCGAAAGGGTATCAGAGATGATGGCCTGTAGGCTGGATGTGTGTGTGTGTGTGTGTGTGTGCACAAGCACGACAAAACATATATCAGAGTAATAAACCACCGAACACTTTCCAAGTTACATAGCTGCCAATAGCGGCGTGACCGGAGTCTGACTTCTCTCTCTCTCTCTCTCTCTCTGTGTGTAAGTGTGTGTGTGTACACATACTCTGAACCCTCCTCATAGCGGCGTTAGTAATGTGGCCTCTCTTCTCTCAGCTTGTGCTTTCCAATAAAGTCATCCACCTCTTTCCAGACTGAACCCCAGAGACCAAACAGAGGGAAGGAAGGCGGGTAAATAAACGGGGTCGGTAATGGTGCTGCGGCGCCGACGAGCACGCCCGACTCTGCGTGTGGGTGGGGGCCCTCGGCACCCCTCTCACTTTACCCCTTATGTTAAAGGCAGTCGGGGGGAAAATTGGAGGCGGCGCGGTTCTCCGCAGGCCCACCTGAGACCGACGCCGTGAGACGGAGATGTGATGGTGGGGGATGAAATAGGGGGAAGTAAGGTGGATGTAGGGGCAAAAAAATAGTGGTGTGAGAAAGACAGATTTTAAAAAGCTAAAGGACAGGAAGAAGAGACAGCTGAAGAGGGCTAAAAGTTTGTAGACACCTGACCATAAGTGTGGAGTAGGCTCCCTCCCACTTGCATTTTATCTGTCAAGTCAAATGTCGATTTTATTTATATAGTGCTTTTTACATTGGACGGGGCGGCATGATGGCACGGTGGGTAGCACTGTTGCCTCACAGCAAAAAGGTCCTAGGTTTGATTCCCATCTGCAGCGATCCGGGTCCTTTCTGTGCTGAGTTTGCATGTTCTCCCCGTGTCTGCGTGGGTTTCCTCCGGGAGCTCCGGTTTCCTCCCACAGTCCAAAAACATGCAGTCAGATTAATTGGAGACGCTGAATTGCCCTATAATTGAATGGGTGTGTGTGTGTGTGTCTGTGAGTTTTTTACTGTGTGCCTTGCGCCCATTGAAAAGCTGGAATAGGCCCTGCTGGAGTTTTTAAATACCGTGTCCACTCACTGTCCGCTCTATTAGACACTCCTACCTAGTTGGTCCACCCTGTAGTTGTAAAGTCAGAGACGATCGCTCTTCTATTGCTGCTGTTTGAGTCGGTCATCTTCTAGACCTTCATCAGTGGTCACAGGACGCTGCCCACGGGGCGCTGTTGGCTGGATATTTTTGGTTGGTGGACTATTTTCAGTCCAGCACTGACAGTGAGGTGTTTAAAAACTCCAGCAGCACTTCTGTGTCTTATCCACTCATACCAGCACAACACACACTAACATGTCAGTGTCACTGCAGTGCTGAGAATGATCCACCACCTAAATAATACCTGCTCTGTAGTGGTCCTGACCATTAAAGGACAACATGAAAGGGGGCTAACAAAGCATGCAGAGAAACAGATAGACTACAGTCAGTAATTGTAGAACTACAAAGTGCTTCTATATGGTAAGTGGAGATCGGTGTATATAATACAGTAAGTATTACTTATTACAACACATTTCTACTAGTATAGCGCCATAATAGTGTCACTTTGTTTTAGTGTCCTTAATTTTAAGATGCTGATTTTTGGCACTCTGCACCTTTCATTAGAAAGTCTTTATTTTGTTTTTCATGCTATGTGAAAAGTAGAAAATCACGGATTATAACTGGTTTAGGCCTTTGTATGTGACTGCATGGAGTTTGTTACCGTTCCCGACCTCCAGGCGGTGCTACTCCGAGGCGGGTCCTGGAGCGCAGATGTTGCCCGCACCCTTCTTTTGTTTTACCCCTTTTCATGCTGGAGAGAGACCTCAGCTGTTCGAGGAGATTCCCTATTATGGCCTCGGTGTTCTTTTGTAAATCAGTTCCATTAAAAAGCAAGGTAATGAAACAAAGGTTAAATGGAGTTGAACAAGGCTGCGCTTCTGTAAAGGCGCCCAGTGACGGATGATTGTGTCGGTGCTGGGCCTTCAATCACCTACACGCTCTGTGTGTGTGTGTGTGTGTGTGTGTGTGTGTGTGTCATTTTGAATGGGAGGTAAGATGAAGGCTGCCAGGTTGGCTCTTCCCCATCCTCTTTTATAAGCTCTGAAAAAAAAATGCTAAGAGCAGCTAATTGATAAAGATAAAAATTCTGATAAAGGCCATATTTAGCCAAATACTGGTCTGTTATTTTAGCCATACCTGATGCAAACATGCCACCTTTCTAACAAGTTGGTTCATCATGGTTGGGGCCTGTAAGTCCCCCATTTAAAGTTCTGCTATTATAAAGAGATGTCTAGGAGCAACAACAGGCTACCTATTTTAGCGTAGCCAATTAGTCTACCACTGCTGGAGACCCCAAGGAGGGTCTATTTGCCTGACAGACGCTCCCTCCGATGCGTACACAGTCCACCCCATCTTATTTGCCCATACTTTGGTGGATTTGTCTCACACATGGAAAGTCACATGCTGTGTTTCCAATGACCACAGTGGCCTCAATACTCTTTAAACAAAAGAAGCTTGCTACAACCTAGAGTTGACCATCTACTTGGAGTTTGACAAGGACTCTGCACATCGCCAGGCTTATATCTTCCATGCTGTGAAACATGGTGGTGGAAGCGTCAGACTATTGAGGTGCATCTCAGCACCGGGGACAGGCAGACTGGTAAGAAATGAAGGACAGATTGATTCAAGAACATGGCACCACCATCAAGCATTGTCTGGACTGGTTTTCTGCCAAGATGTGTTGAACCTACCAAAGAAAGAATGTCTGTGGGTGCCGAGGTGGCACAGCAGTTCTGGGATTCTGATCTCCACACTGATCTCCACAGTCCACTGTAAAGGCACCTCAGGTTACTAACCAGGGTCCTTGCACAGCGTCGAAAGTCCCCACCCGCTAGTGCGGTCATTCCCAGCAGATGAGTAGTTCAGTTTTTTTGGCTGTGGCGAGGGGGCGCCCAGCCTAGCCTTAGAAAGTTCAGAATCCCAGCACTGGTGTGCTAGTGGAATATGCTGCTGTGCCACCAAGCCTTTGGTAGGTTCAACACAGCTTGGCAGACAACTCTTGATGTGTATGGGGGTGCCAGTTCATCACAGGACAACACACACTAATATAGTGGATTCAGAAAGTATTCAGACACCATGACCATTTATTGAGTTGTGGATTTGATTTTAAATGGATACAATTGCCTTTTTACCCTTAAATCTCCCCTTAATCACCCATAATGGTGAAGTGTTTAGATCCTTTGAAAGGGGTAGACGCCCCTTTGGCAGCGGTTACAGCTGCAAGTCGCCTTTAATACAAGCTTTGCTCTTCTACGCTTGGGCAGTTCTTTAGGTCTCAGATTTTGCCCCAAAACCACTCCAGTGTTGTTTTGGCTGTATCTTTTGGGGTTGAAGGTTGAACTGTTGCCCTGGTCTTATATTGTGTATGTTTTGGAGGAGCTTTTCTTCAATGATGTTCTTGCATCAATCTGTCCTTTTTTTCTTACCAGTCTGCCTGTCCCTGCTGCTGAGATGCACCTCAATTGTCTGATGCTTCCATCACCATGTTTCACAGTATGAATGATATAAGCCTGGTGATGTGCGGTGGCTGTTTTTTCCCAGACAAAATGCAAAGTCCTTGTCAAACTCCAAGTAGATGGTCAACTCTAGTACGGTTCAAGGTTGTACCCAAATTCTTTCGTTGCAAGACTATTGAGGCCAATGTGGTTCTTAGAAACACTCAAAGCTTTAGAGGTGCTACCATTTGATCATGGAGCTCTACAGACAGTTCTTGAACTCTATGGCTTGTTTTTGTCTTTGTAATGCAGTGTAAATTGTGGGATCTTAAGGACCAGGTTTGTGCCTTTGTGTAATCAATTCAAACTACAACCGTTGACCTCCAATTGATTTCTAGACACATCTCAGGGGTCTGAATAATAGATTTCAGTTTTTAATTTGTAATACATAAAAAAAAAAACAACAACTGTAAAACATGTTTTTACTTCATCTGTAGATTGTCAGGTCAGGGACAGTGGTAGCCTAGTGAGTAGAGCTATCGATCGGAAGATTCTTGGTTCAAATACAGGCTCTTCTATGCAGCCAGGGTCCTTGAGCAAAGACCTTAATCCTGTCTGCTCCAGGTGCACCGAACAATGGCTGACCCTGCACTCTGACCGCTATATGTATATACACCGATCAGCCATAACATTTAAACCACCTCCTTGTTTCTACACTCACTGTCCATTTTATCAGCTCCACTTACCATATAGAAGCACTTTGTAGTTCTACAATTACTGACTGTAGTCCATCTGTTCTCTGCATGCTTTGTTACCCCCTTTCATGCTGTTCTTCAATGGTCAGGACTCTCCCAGGACCACTACAGAGTAGGTATTATTTGGGTGGTGGGTCATTCTCAGCACTGCAGTGACACTGATAAGGTGGTGTGTTAGTGTGTGTTGTGCTGGTATGAGCGAATCAGACACAGCAGCGCTGCTGGAGTTTTTAAACACCTCACTGTCAGTGCTAGACTGAGAATAGTCCACCAACCAAAAATATTCAGCCTGCAGAGCCCTGTGGGAAGCATCCTGTGACCACTGATGGTCTAGAAGATGACCAACTCAAACAGCAGCAATAGATGAGCGATCGTCTTTGACTTTACATCCACAAGGTGGACCAACTAGGTAGGAGTGTCTAATAGAGTGGACAGTGAGTGGACACGGTATTTAAAAACTCCAGCACAACACACACTAACACACCACCACCATGTCAGTGTCACTGCAGTGCTGAGAATGATCCACCACCTAAATAATACCTACTTTGTAGTGGTCCTGACCAGATAAACAGATGGACTACAGTCAGTAATTGTAGAACTACAAAGTGCTCCTATATGGTAAGTGGAGATGATAAAATGGACAGTGAGTGTAGAAACAAGGAGGTGGTTTTAATGTTATGGCTGTATCCATTATATCCATAATGAGAACGCAACCTTGCTGCTACACACATTTTTAAATGTATTCTTGTATTCATTCGTTTTCATCAACGACTTATTCCAGATTGGAATTGTGGTGGGTCTGGCTACACCCTATAACACTGGGCTCAATGCGGTAGCATACCATGGACCATCCATGGACAGTTCCTCATAATCTGAGGCAGGAATTTAACGAAATCTCCAGCATACTGAACCTGTGTGGCACCCAAACCAAAAACTAGTGAACTTTAAGAACGATCTCAGTGTTCATCAAAAGGTTTATTGAATGAGTTAACCAAAAACTGCATGTTTCAACCCGATCAGGGATTTAGAACATGGGAAAACAAAACAGTACAAAACAAAGTAAACATAACTTATGATGTATGTAATGACTAAACCCAATTTGTGTAGGTATTAGTTTTTTGAAGATTAGATCAGTGGGTTTTGGACATAGACCAACACCCTTTGCTAGCCTGGAAATGATAGAAAAGGAAAAAAAATACTGGTCGAATCTGATAGGCAGCAAGTACATTTCAATGCCATACCATAATACTTGGTCCATTAAAAAAAACAACTGTTTGTTTGGGTCGTAGAAAGAGAACAGAGTGAATGTGAACGGAAAGCTTTTAGCATCCTTGTTTGAGTCACTGTGTCCTTTAATTGTCCAGCTTCTTCTTACAGTAAAACATCGTCCTGATTTGAAGAAGCAGTAATGCTGGGAACTGACCAAAATAGAGCTAGTGGGGCTTGTCAGAATTTTTTTAACGGGGGTTGAATGGGTTTCTGGTGCTATACATGTTCAGTCTCGTGTCCGTCCTGCACCACGTCTCATTCTGCCCCTCGATTCTCAGTCCAGAAACCCCACCAGCCCTACCATACGGTGTTCTCTCCCATCTCTTGCCCACTGTAGTTAGCATTACCAGCCAGCGAAAAAGGCGGACTGGGCCCCGTCCCGAATCCCCCTTCGTTCTGCGCGTTGGGGTGCAGCTCGGGGCTCGGCGTGTCATCGTGTGACATGATGTCTGTGAAGCGCTGGTCATCTCCGGAGCCGGAACTGAGCAGGAACGAAGCCTCGGCCGGAGACTGGGCCTGAGATGAGGGTGGACCGTGGGGGAAGAAGTCGTAGTTGACACCTGTGCTGTAGTAGTCGCCCTGGTACTCTGGAAATCAAAAACAAAAGACGGTTGTCAGGCGGGGGGGTAGGTAGCAAGTTTGTTAAATAATCAATATATATATATACAGTGTATCACAAAAGTGAGTACACCCCTCACATTTCTGCAGATATTTAAGTATATCTTTTCATGGGACAACACTGACAAAATGACACTTTGACACAATGAAAAGTAGTCTGTGTGCAGCTTATATAACAGTGTAAATTTATTCTTCCCTCAAAATAACTCAATATACAGCCATTAATGTCTAAACCACCGGCAACAAAAGTGAGTACACCCCTTAGTGAAAGTTCCTGAAGTGTCAATATTTTGTGTGGCCACCATTATTTCCCAGAACTGTCTTAACTCTCCTGGGCATGGAGTTTACCAGAGCTTCACAGGTTGCCACTGGAATGCTTTTCCACTCCTCCATGACGACATCACGGAGCTGGCGGATATTCGAGACTTTGCGCTCCTCCACCTTCCGCTTGAGGATGCCCCAAAGATGTTCTATTGGGTTTAGGTCTGGAGACATGCTTGGCCAGTCCATCACCTTTACCCTCAGCCTCTTCAATAAAGCAGTGGTCGTCTTAGAGGTGTGTTTGGGGTCATTATCATGCTGGAACACTGCCCTGCGACCCAGTTTCCGGAGAGAGGGGATCATGCTCTGCTTCAGTATTTCACAGTACATATTCATGTGTCCCTCAATGAAATGTAACTCCCCAACACCTGCTGCACTCATGCAGCCCCAGACCATGGCATTCCCACCACCATGCTTGACTGTAGGCATGACACACTTATCTTTGTACTCCTCACCTGATTGCTGCCACACATGCTTGAGACCATCTGAACCAAACAAATTAATCTTGGTCTCATCAGACCATAGGACATGGTTCCAGTAATCCATGTCCTTTGTTGACATGTCTTCAGCAAACTGTTTGCGGGCTTTCTTGTGTAGAGACTTCAGAAGAGGCTTCCTTCTGGGGTGACAGCCATGCAGACCAATTTGATGTAGTGTGCGGCGTATGGTCTGAGCACTGACAGGCTGACTCCCCACCTTTTCAATCTCTGCAGCAATGCTGACAGCACTCCTGCGCCTATCTTTCAAAGACAGCAGTTGGATGTGACACTGAGCACGTGCACTCAGCTTCTTTGGACGACCAACGCGAGGTCTGTTCTGAGTGGACCCTGCTCTTTTAAAACGCTGGATGATCTTGGCCACTGTGCTGCAGCTTAGTTTCAGGGTGTTGGCAATCTTCTTGTAGCCTTGGCCATCTTCATGTAGCGCAACAATTCGTCTTTTAAGATCCTCAGAGAGTTCTTTGCCATGAGGTGCCATGTTGGAACTTTCAGTGACCAGTATGAGAGAGTGTGAGAGCTGTACTACTAAATTGAACACACCTGCTCCCTATGCACACCTGAGACCTAGTAACACTAACAAATCACATGACATTTTGGAGGGAAAATGACAAGCAGTGCTCAATTTGGACATTTAGGGGTGTAGTCTCTTAGGGGTGTACTCACTTTTGTTGCCAGTGGTTTAGACATTAATGGCTGTATATTGAGGTATTTTGAGGGAAGAATAAATTTACACTGTTATATAAGCTGCACACAGACTACTTTTCATTGTGTCAAAGTGTCATTTTGTCAGTGTTGTCCCATGAAAAGATATACTTAAATATCTGCAGAAATGTGAGGGGTGTACTCACTTTTGTGATACACTGTATATATATATATATATGGATTGCATTTCTACTGATGCTGATCCTCACTGCTGATTGAGGAGAGCGAGACTGACACACGCCCCCTCCAACACGTGTGTTGAGGCAAGGGTGGGGTGCAACACTGTTCTTGGACCACTTTTCTGTTTTATGTCATTGGGCAGATCTGTGACTGGCTAACTTCAATGACCTTGGATTGGCTGGGGAGCCAGAAATCCACAGAAAACAGGACCTATCAGCTTCCAGCTCCTGGCCACCAATGGGTTGTGCTTGTGCATCACCTGAGCTCAAACAAGTGACCTCTGGTCCTAAACTTGTGTCTACCAATGAAGGAAATTCAGTACTGCTAATACGATCCAAGCAGAATTCTCAGCTGGGTGCTCAGGTGGCACATCAGTCTAATGTGCAAGCCCTCCACTGCTATCTTGAGCTCTGTAGAGCAATCGACTTGGTCAGGCATAGCCAAGGACACAATTGGCTGTGTCTGAGGATGGGGGTTTTAAAGGGTTTCATTGCTACTGTGTAACTGCGCCCTCTGATGTCTTGTTTGAAGCGCTAGTGGTGGACAATTTGTGTGGTGCTTAGTGTGACTCCCCTATTGACAAGTGAGTACATGGAAGGGATGTGTGTTGATTTCAGCTGTCTTTGCCACCTTGGGGGTTGGAGCAGGCCGTCAGAACAGGAAAATAGGGTAATTGTCTATGATTTGATTGGGAAAAAAGGGGTAAAATCTAAACAAGAAAAACCAGAACTTACAACAACTTAAGTCTTAAGTTTGCAAACAACTGAATGCTAAAGACGTTTGTGTGACATTTGGGGGGGGCAAACTGATCACTCAATTTCAATTAATCCCAAATGGGGTGTGCAATGGGTTGAGGTCAGGGCTCTTTGGAGGGCACTAAAGTCCCCTGTGACTGATTAGCCAGGGTATTCCTGTTATCCACTCTCAGGTTTGGAATAGAAAGTCCAGGAGGACGATCAGGTGAGGACGATCAGGTGGCACAATGGTCTATTATGCTAGATCACAGTATTTGCCGGCCGGATGTCTACACAGGCATGATTGGCAATGTCTGTGGGGGGGATGGCCGTAGCTCTGCGATTGATTAGCCAGGGTGTTCCTGTTATCCACTCTCAGGTTTGGAATAGAAAGTCCAGGAGGACAATCAGGTGAGAACAATCAGGTGGCACAATGGTCTATTACGCTAGATCACAGTATTTGCCGGCCGAATGTCTACACAGGCATGATTGGCAATGTCTGTGGGGGGATGGCCGTAGCTCTGCGATTGATTAGCAAGGGTATTCTTGTCATCCTGCCATTGTTTTCCAAGTGTTTCAATAATACTAATGCAGACTATACTGGAAAAATAGGAGTAAAAAGGGCGACTGTCTGGTATAATAGCTTCCTTGAGAAGAAGTCTACCACATAAAAAGATTACTTATACATTTCCCGTACTTTAAATTTCTGTCTGATACATAAGCTGAAGAAAGGAGAAAGCCGGATTAGAGTAATACATTCTTATCCTCGCTGCCTCCAGCTTTGTGGCGTGAATTCACGCTAATGTGGCTCATTTACTGTAAGAGCACAAATAGTCAATAACTGGCGACCCAGGGAATTCTGAGCCGTGAGATTACACGCCTCTTTGCTTTGACAAATTAACAATGGATTCTGTTGCACACACGCAGGCTGTTTATAAAAACACAGCTGCATTATTTTATACTGAATAAATAAATCGCCTGTCTGTCTGGTCATGGACGTCAGGTCAGTGTTTGTTTGAGTTTTCTGCTGATTCTGAGACGGGCTAGCGGTGGAAATGGTGGCTGGGTACTTCATTTCCCAGCAGGCGCCGCCCAATAAAAAAAATAAAGCCTGTATCCCTGGGCGGATCTAAACCCGAAGCTGGTATACCTCACGCTGCTCTGGCACGCTTCGGTGCCGGATGAGGTCTTCTCAGGTGAGACTGTTTTAGGCCATAAAGAGTAATGAGTCCAATCTAGATCCACCCAGCTTAAAGCACGGATCGTGACTGTGTACTTAAAAATCGGATTACGGATCCTGTGCTCCGAACTATCCAAGCTCATCTTTTGTGCTTTAAGCTTTCAGTGGGTTGAAAACAAGGCAAGAAAGAAAAGAAAACACAGAGACGGAGAAATGAGAGGCAGGAATCAGTGAAGCTTTTGTTTTTTTCAAGGTGAGAGAGAGAACAGTCTGAATGCGGTCTGTGTGCCGCACGAAGGACAGACGTCTTTGTCCGTAAAAAAAACAAGATATATAATGAGATGTTCTCATTCATACCTCCGTAGTAGCCGTATCCCCCAGGGCCAAGGAGATCTGCCTCGTCCAGTCTGCTCCCCAGCGGCCGCATCCTTCTGGGGCCTCTGAAGAACGCGTGGCGCCGGGCGCCGAGGGCACTGAGCTGCTTCATTCTGCGTTCTTTCGACCGTCTGTTCTGAAACCAGACCTGGAAACGAAGCGAGAGAGGGAAAATGATTAGAATTAGGGACCGACCTCGGTGAACTGACTGTAGAACAATCTGAATGAAAAAGAAATGATGTCTTATTTTTTTTCCTTTTATTTTATTTTATTTTATTTTATGTTCTATTGATCCAACTGACATCTTGTCCTTCTAGTCGAAGTGATAAAAACTCTCCTGCATTTACAAGTGAACAACTGGTTAGAATATGAAGTAAGACCTTGGTGGCTGAGCATTACTTGAAGGGCTTTTTATATAAAAAAGCATTTGAAATATCGTGAATATTTAAATTCAATGTGTAAACCTTTATGTCAGCGAGCACTTTCGTAGAAGTGCCTGTGTTTTATCTCAATAAAAATGGTAAAATCTATAAATGTTAGTTATTTAAAATGTATTAATGAATGCTGAACACTGTTAGTGTTAACATATTATTCACAGTAACGGATTACGTATACAGAGTATGTTTTTTCCCCTTAAAACAGCAGTGCTTCTGTTTTTTTGAGGTTCATGCAGTTCTTGTGTGATAATTTACAGTCGTAATTGGCGGTATTAGGTCAAGCACTATTTAAGACTATTACTATATAAATAGTATAGACCACGAAGCTACGTTCGTGGTCTAATCAAAGCCCGCTCTGCACCACGCAACCTCCGAGCCACTAGTCTCGCTCGACTTGAGCCTCCACCCAGGACTAAAGGAAGACAAGCATCAAGGCTCTTCTCTGTTCTAGCACCCAAGTGATGGAATGAACTTCCTCTGTCTGTCCGAACATCTGAGTCTCTTGCTGTCTTTAAAAAAGGATTAAAAACCCACCTTTTTACTAAGCACTTAAGCTGACTTGTACTTATTTACTAAATTTTTTTTCCATTTCCAAAAAAAAAAAAAAACCACTTTGGTTCTAACAGGTTTCAGCAGATTTGTGTTCTTTGACTGTTGTTTACTAAAACTTGAGAAATGAAATGTTTACTATTGAAGCTCTTCTGTAAGTCGCTCTGGATAAGAGCGTCTGCTAAATGCAGAAAATGTAAATGTAAATATACAAACTGTATGTGTTTGGTTATGATTCGGGGTGGCACGCTGGCTAAGTGGGTAGTACTGTCGCCTCACAGCAAGAAGGTCCTGGGTTCTGTCCCCAGGTGGGGCGGTCTGGGGCCTTTCTGTGCAGAGTTTGCATGTTCTCCCCGTGTCTGTGTCGGTTTCCTCCCACAATCCAAAAACATGCAGTCAGGTTCATTGGAGACACTGAATTGCCCTATAGATGAGTGTGTGTGTGTGTGTGTGTGTGTGTGTATGTGTGTCTGCGTGTCTGCCCTGGGTGTTACTGTGTGCCTTGCGCTCATTGAAAAGCTGGTATAGGCTCCAGAACCCATCCCCGTGACCCTGATTGGATAAGCGGTTAAGAAAGTGAGTGAGTGTTTATGATTGTTTTAGGTTCCAAATAAAATCTGAGACTGTTTAATGTATTGTTTATAATACTTGCATGGCAAAATTACCGGAAAGCACAGCAGAATGAATGAAAACTCACCCAGACTGGGCTTTAATGATGGATGGACAGACAGATAAATACTTTACTGGTCCTGGAGGAAATTTAGGAAGGGAGTTTACCCCTAGATGCATAAAAGAAAGCTATATTTAAATAATACAGTCCGGCTTCCGGAAATAGTAGCTTAAGCTTTGACACAGGATGAACCTGGAAACCTAGACGCAAACCTAAACTACACTACAGTACAATGACTAGAAGATACAAGACACATACAGTCTCATACAAATGTTTAGAGGTAATATTGGTAATGGTAATATTACATGTAAAAAACTATATTTTATTTGTCCATGTCATATTGTAAATATTGGTCATATTGTAAATGTGTAATAATGTGTATAATAATAATAAACACACATTTGTATTCTGTAGATGATGTGTCAAAATCAACACGACATCATGACCCTCTGTGCCCTCAAAGAGGGCGTACAATATTCTACAATGTTCAGTTCTAAATTTACTTTATCTACTCAACATGTAAACAAATCAAATCTAAGCAAATTAACCTTGCAAACCTGCCTATTCAATTTAGGTTGTAATGTAAAGGATTAAATGAAAGAATTAAGGCCCATTTGTCTCCTTATCTGAATTTAGCCAATTCTGCTTTTCCTGGGGGGCAGCACTGGGCACACTGGGTCGTGCTGTCACAGCAAGAAAGGCCAGGGTTTGATTCCCTGTCCAGGTGTGGAGTTTGCATGTTATTCTTGTGTCCGTGTGGGTTTTATTCCAGGTCAGTTAGAGCTACTAGAATTTACCCTGCATTCCCTGCAATTGTGTGTGTGTGTCTGTCTGTCTGTTCTGTGATGGGCTGGTGACCTGTCCGGGCTGTTCCCAATGAATCAGACCCAGCGCAAACTTGACCAGGATGAAGCGGAGGTAAAAAAAAATGCATATGATGAATGAATTAATGAATGAATGCTGTTGCTTAAAAGAATGTTGGTGATTGGTGGTGGTACAGATATAAATTTTAAGAGGGCCAAGCAATAGTAATTTAGTGAGAGACCAATTTCAAATGACAGTAAAAAAGTGGGCTTTGTTACTATTATAACTTCATGTCAAGTTCCGACCTCAGTGGAGGCAATTCATAAAATTGTTAATAATTGTAAGCTCTGGTATTGCTTATTTTATGTTTAATTGTAACATGTATACTGTAAGTTTGAGTATAGTGAAGTCACACATGTAATTTATGGCTGTTCCTATGTTCAGTGAATAAATATACACTGCTAATTCTGTTTATTTAAGAGTATAATAGAACAGAATGAGACAACAAGCTTGCATGGATTTGCATTTTGCTTAAGATATGAGCTATTTTGTTTAAGTGGCTCTTTCAATACCCTAACAGCAATGTGATGACTGAATAGCCTGCATATTTCACCCAGAAGATGTAATCTGCTCTGTATTTGTATTTTCTAGCATAGGAGCAAGTACAAGAAGAAGTCGAGAGAGATCTACACAGGATAAATCTGGAAACCTAGAAGGCATGAACTACCGTAAATGCACTATATACAGGTAACTTTATAATTTGATCGATCTGTGTAAAGAAAGTGTGGATATAATTAATGCTCATGTATATATTTTGATTACCCAGTTCTAACCAGTACATGCAAAATCCTATTCAGAATCTGATTTGTGTGAGGTATTACTATCATTATTTGTTTGCACAAACACGGTAACTAAGAAAGTAGTTGTCCTAGGGCCAGACTCAACCAGATCAGTTAATGCTGCATTTACATAATATCATGCTACTATGGTATTACGCTTCTGTATCTGATCCACTTATACCAGCACAACACACACTAACACACCACCACCATCATATCAGTGTCACTGCAGTGCTGAGAATGATCCACCACCCAAATAATACCTACTCTGTGGTGGTCCTGGGAGAGTCCTGACCATTGAAGAACAGCATGAAAGGGGACTAACAAAGCATGCAGAGAAACAAATGGACTACAGTCAGTAATTGTAGAACTACAAAGTGCTTTTATATGGTAAGTGGAGCTGATAGGAACAAGTAGGTGGTTTTAATGTTATGGCTGATCAGTGTAGTTTAAAAATAGGGTGAGTTATTTATTTGTACTAACTAACATTAATAAGGTCAGCTTTTAGAAGCAAAGAAAGGAAATAGTAAGGAAATTCATACAAAATATCCCAGTGTCTCAATCTGCTTTTTTACTCCATAATAAATAATGTCGGAGAAAAATAGAGAATAAAAGACGCAAATAAAGAGACTGTAACGTACAATGAAAGAAGACAGGAATTGTTCAGATGAAGGCATGATAGAAATAACAAGGCAAAGAATTCAAAGCAATTCATAAAACTGTCAAAAATTGACTGCAGTCTTTCCAACAGGTATTGTTACGTTTGTAAAAGAAGAAAAACAACTAGATATCATCATTAAAAAAAACACCAGCTAAAACAGCCACCACACATCACTTCTCCTTATCTTATGCCATCCCAACGTTTGAACCCTACTTTACATTGACGATCTATACCCAATCTGTACCTCTTAAGCGTTTTTGCCATGCTTAGCAAACACCTGCTCATTGAGAATAATCAGCTGATCGTCGGTGAGCCTTACTTTAGGATTACCAACACACCATACTAATGGAAAAATACCAGAGCAGCACTGTGATGACCCACCTGGGTGAGAATGAATATACAATGTGTGCAATAGAGAAGAGAAAAATGCACAGCAGGGGCAGTATGGGTATACGTATACAATTAATTTAGTAATCTTCAGTACCTGCTGATCGTTATAGGAATTAATACTGGGTGGCAGGTGCTTATAAGTCTCAGGGCTTCACATACAGTGTATCACAAAAGTGAGTACACCCCTCACATTTCTGCAGATATTTAAGTATATCTTTTCATGGGACAACACTGACAAAATGACACTTTGACACAATGAAAAGTAGTCTGTGTGCAGCTTATATAACAGTGTAAATTTATTCTTCCCTCAAAATAACTCAATATACAGCCATTAATGTCTAAACCACCGGCAACAAAAGTGAGTACACCCCTTAGTGAAAGTTCCTGAAGTGTCAATATTTTGTGTGGCCACCATTATTTCCCAGAACTGCCTTAACTCTCCTGGGCATGGAGTTTACCAGAGCTTCACAGGTTGCCACTGGAATGCTTTTCCACTCCTCCATGACGACATCACGGAGCTGGCGGATATTCGAGACTTTGCGCTCCTCCACCTTCCGCTTGAGGATGCCCCAAAGATGTTCTATTGGGTTTAGGTCTGGAGACATGCTTGGCCAGTCCATCACCTTTACCCTCAGCCTCTTCAATAAAGCAGTGGTCGTCTTAGAGGTGTGTTTGGGGTCATTATCATGCTGGAACACTGCCCTGCGACCCAGTTTCCGGAGGGAGGGGATCATGCTCTGCTTCAGTATTTCACAGTACATATTGGAGTTCATGTGTCCCTCAATGAAATGTAACTCCCCAACACCTGCTGCACTCATGCAGCCCCAGACCATGGCATTCCCACCACCATGCTTGACTGTAGGCATGACACACTTATCTTTGTACTCCTCACCTGATTGCCGCCACACATGCTTCAGACCATCTGAACCAAACAAATTAATCTTGGTCTCATCAGACCATAGGACATGGTTCCAGTAATCCATGTCCTTTGTTGACATGTCTTCAGCAAACTGTTTGCGGGCTTTCTTGTGTAGAGACTTCAGAAGAGGCTTCCTTATGGGGTGACAGCCATGCAGACCAATTTGATGTAGTGTGCGGCGTATGGTCTGAGCACTGACAGGCTGACCCCCCACCTTTTCAATCTCTGCAGCAATGCTGACAGCACTCCTGCGCCTATCTTTCAAAGACAGCAGTTGGATGTGACGCTGAGCACGTGCACTCAGCTTCTTTGGACGACCAACGCGAGGTCTGCTCTGAGTGGACCCTGCTCTTTTAAAACGCTGGATGATCTTGGCCACTGTGCTGCAGCTCAGTTTCAGGGTGTTGGCAATCTTCTTGTAGCCATGGCCATCTTCATGTAGCGCAACAATTCGTCTTTTAAGATCCTCAGAGAGTTCTTTGCCATGAGGTGCCATGTTGGAACTTTCAGTGACCAGTATGAGAGAGTGTGAGAGCTGTACTACTAAATTGAACACACCTGCTCCCTATGCACACCTGAGACCTAGTAACACTAACAAATCACATGACATTTTGGAGGGAAAATGACAAGCAGTGCTCAATTTGGACATTTAGGGGTGTAGTCTCTTAGGGGTGTACTCACTTTTGTTGCCGGTGGTTTAGACATTAATGGCTGTATATTGAGTTATTTTGAGGGAAGAATAAATTTACACTGTTATATAAGCTGCACACAGACTACTTTTCATTGTGTCAAAGTGTCATTTTGTCAGTGTTGTCCCATGAAAAGATATACTTAAATAACTGCAGAAATGTGAGGGGTGTACTCACTTTTGTGATACACTGTACATATGATCATGAGTCATGAGTATTGGCATTGACACAGAAATGCCCCCCTCTTGGGCATCATAGCCTTCAATTTCTGGAAAGGCTTTCCACAATATTATTATGTCTGATTGTTCTATGAGAAGACTTGATTCATTGGCGGTTATACTGGAACAGAAAATGACTTTCCTAAAACTTTAACTTATAGATTGTTTTATATAATACAGTTTTTACTAATACGGTCAGATGTAATAGGTCAGATGTAATAGTTATTAGGGGCCAGTGATAGCTCAGTGGTTAAGGTACTGGACTAGTAAACAGAAGGTTGCCGGTTCAAGCCCCGCCACCACCAAATTGCCACTGTTGGGTCCCTGAGCAAGGCCCTTAACCCTCAATTGCTCATCGTGTTCAGCTCATTGTGTAAGTCGCTTTGGATAAAAGCGTCTGCTAAATGCTGAAAATGTAAATGTAAATGTAGTTAGGAGAAATGCTTCATACTTTTGGCTATATATTATTTATTTATTAGGATTTTAACATCATGTTTTACACTTTGGTTACATTCATGACAGAACAGGTAGTTACTCATTACTCAAGATTCATCAGCTCACAAGTTTAATGTCAAACACAGTCACGGACCAATTTGTATCTCCAATTCACCTCACTTGCACGTCTTTGGACTGTGGGAGGAAACCGGAGCTCCCGGAGGAAACACAGACACGGGGGATCAAACCCATGACCTTCTTGCTGTGAGGCGACAGTGCTACCCACTCTGCTTCAGTTCATCCTAAAGGTGCTCAGTGGGACTGATGTCAGGGCTCTTTGAAGGCCACTCAAGTTCCCCCACACCAAACTCAAATCATTTGTTTATGGACCTTGTTGTGGGTTCATTAGTGGTTATACTGGAACAGAAAATGACTTTCCTAAAACTTTCCACAAAGTTTGAAACTTATAGTTTGTTTTATATAATACATTTTACACCCAGACTTTGTAATTAAGAGAGGTGCCTTATACTTTTGGCTATATATATAATGAGCTATATATAACAGGCCAGGTATGAGCAGCCAGTCCAACTGTACTTGAAGGAAACCCTACTCTGACTGTAGGCAAGGTCAATCATTAAGTCAATAAATCAAATATTGACAAGTCCAATTTATAGTAAACAAATGTAATCACAAACGTAATCGGGGTTATTAATGCTGACTCTTTGGAATACTAGATAGTGTATTAGTGGACATTGGACTGAAAATAATGATTGAAGATGTGTTACCTGGATGACGCGCATATTAAGGCCGGTCTCCTGAGCAAGCTGCTCACGGATGTGGCGGGTGGGTTTGGGTGTAGCTATGAATGCTGCTTTCAGTGTCTCCAGCTGTTTGGCTTTGATGGTGGTGCGCGGACCGCGTCGCTTTTGGCAGGTGCTTTGCTCCTCGCCTTCATTAGCGCCGGTGTCCTTGTCTGAGCATGTCGAGTTGTCCGTCTCCTTTGGGTCGTCCGTCATTGGCTCGGGGGACAGGCTGCGATCAGTGCATGACGATACTGCAAGGAAAAAGCCCAGAACACTAAGTTTTCGGCATTTAGCAGACGTTTTTATCCAAAGTGACATACATTACAGTTATAGCATACAGTCTGAGCAGTTGAGGGTTAAGAGCCTCGCTCAAGGGCCCAACAGCAGCAACCTGGCAGTGGTGTGGCTTGAACCAGCGACCTGCTGATTACTAGTCCAGTACCTTAGCCTGACATAAGGGTACACAAATCCATTCGCTGCCAGCAAGTGACCTTATGGTCACCTGATCAAAAAAATACATGTAATTTTTAAATGAAGTTTCCATGTTTGTTTATTCCAACAGTTGACAAAATTTTCAAATAAAGTTTCAATGTGAAATGTGATTATTAACATATCATGTGTTTGTTTAATTTACATTTACAGCATTTAGCAGATGCTTTTATCCAAAGCGACTTAGCAATTGAGGGTTAAGGGCCTTGCCCAAGGGCCCAACAGCAGCAACCTGGCAGTGGTGGGTTTGAACCAATGACCTTCTGATTACTAGTCCAGTACCTTAACCGCTAAGCTATGGCTTGTTTAAAATAGACTGTCTCATAAGTTTGACATTCTACATTTATATGATCAATAAAACAACCACTGTTGGACCCTTGAGCAAAGCACTTTAGGCTTAGTTATTTGAATCATGTTTTGTAGCATGTATGCTATAACAGATGCCCCAATTGTAGGCTGCTTGGAATAAGTGCAGTCCAAAGAAAGTAAAGTGATTTACTGTCATATTACATTTACATTTTCAGCATTTAGCAAACACTTTTATCCAGAGCGACAGTTACAGTATACAGTCTGAGCAATTGAGGGTTAAGGGCCTTGCTCAAGGGCACAACAGAAGCAACCTGGCAGTGGAACCAGCGACCTTCTGATTATTAGTCCAGTACCTTAACCACTAGGCTACACTAGTAAATATGCCTGCCTTTCTAGATTTTCTTTTACAGTAAATACAGACAGGGCTGTTACTACCTTACTACTGTAAATGCAATCATTTAAATAAGCAATCAATTCTAATCATTATAAATAATAATGACATGTTTTTCTTTATTCTTTTTCCTTCTTGAGCGTTTGGCGTAATTACTTCACATCGCCTCTTGGTGGCGCTTTATTAACTTACACATAAATGAGCAGAACTCAGATTTACGTGTCTGGCTGGAACCAGTTTAGAGATTTAACATACAGTATAAATAGCCTATATCATATTTCATATTGATATATAACATGCAGGTGTCATTGTTAGAGTACTTAACAATAAATGGGTCAGGCCCACTACAATACTCAATTGTCCATTGTATGAAAGGTGTTATTTAAATAAAGATTATTATTATTATTATGAAGTTCAATTTTTTTTATTATTTATCTGTATTTGTTTGACTGTTTACAAGGCCACCGAGTGCCACGCTTTCCTGCTCATTGTGAATAATGAATATAAAATCTAGTGCACCATAGAAAGAAAATTATTGAGTCAGATATACATTTCTATCTTTGCTAACATTTATGCAGGTTTATTTATTGACATTTAAGAATCATGAGGATGAGGATTCATGACAGACCAAATTATTCACATAAATATAAAAACCTCACCATGCTGCATGTCTGAGGGTGCATGACTGAGGTGCAGTTGGGATGCCTGGTTGTTACAGAGTTTCATTACAGATCTGCTGCCTTATACTTCTGCCACTGGTGTTTTCGTGTACGTTGACCAGCATAAACCAGCATGTTTCAATCGTAAGATTGTTTTTAATTGGTTTTATGATTTTAATGTTGAGTTAACAGAGCGTCTGACCCAGACTGTGAGTTTCTTAAGCTAACCTGTATATGATGGTGCTTATTAACCAGCCCATCATTAAGCTGCCCAGTTTAAATCAGAAATAGATCAGCAGAAACAAGCTTAGCAGGGTTAAGCACAAACAACAAGTATATGCCACTATTTAAATATGAGTTGGCTAACTTTCTATTAAGCAAGGGTTGTATACTGATTATTTTAAAACAAAGATGTCAAACATGTCTTTTTAAAGATTTACACAGACATTAAATACCCACATTTATGAAGCATTAAAAAAAAAACAAATGTCCGCAAACTTAAAAATTAAATTAAAAATTAATATTAATATTAATATTAATACATAATACATAGTCAATAATGCAATGGATTTGCAGATACATCAGTACCGGTCACAGATATGCTGCAAACCTTTCATAGCTGTAGTCTCTTATATATACTAAATAAATAGCTTAATATTATTTAAATGTAGACACAGACCTTGTTTCTTTAAAACATATTGACCTCCCAGGTTAAAAAAATTGAGAGATGCTTAGTCTATAACCAGTCTACGTATAATCATGCTTAGTCTATAATCAGTGTTACTAGGTAGTAGGATAAATGCACAGTACAAAACTCATATACTGTATATTCAAAACAATCTATCTGTAACCCCCCCCCCCCCCCCCCCCCCCAAAAAAAAAAAAAATAGACACCACAGTTTGAAAAATACTTGTCTAAAGCCAGTCTGTATATATAAAGTCTATAACCAAAAATAATGAGTAAAATATAATACAAAACAAATTAAATTCAGTAAACCAGTGCAGAACATTTAAAGGCTTGCACATGACAAACTTTTTTGTCTCTCTATTTGAGTAAGCAAGGCTGTAATTACAATATATGCCCCCACCCACCCACACACAGAGTATTTATGCTCAAAATGTACCCCCTCAATATACTGTTGTAAAAATTATGAATAAATACGTATAATATACTCAAAAGCTTTGTGTGATGTTAGGACCCGTTAGTCTACCCATCAGTTGTTCATAGGCCAGTGCCGTTATAGAATTTAGAACGTGGTCAGATTGCCTTAAGATTTTATTTAACCCATTGAGATTGAGAGCCTTTGGACTTTTTGGTAGAAGGTAACAACCCATATTTCACATCTCTTGCTCTCTTGCTGTTTAGTGTTTATAGTTTTCTAGTTTATATTCTGTTAATTACACCACAACTGGGTTTGAATGTATATACGCTGTCCGTGGTTCTGAATTCACGAAGGCTTTAGGCAGCACACACACACTTGTTAGTTTGTTTATTAGGATTTCAACGTCATGTTTTTTTGGTTACATTCATGACAGGAACAGTAGTTACTCGTTACACAAGGTTCATCAGTTCACAAGGTTATATCAAACACAGTCATGGACAATTTAGTATCTCCAATTCACCTCACTTGCATGTCTTTGGACTGTAGGAGGAAACTGGAGCACCCGGAGGAAACCCACGCAGACACTCCACACAGAAAAGATGCGGACCGCCAAATCTGGGGATCAAACCCAGGACCTTCTTGCTGTGAGGCGACAGTGCTACCCACTTAGCCACCGGCACACGCACACTTAAATACTTTATACCATGAGGGTGAGTAATTTCCTTTGACTTCTACACGCATTATGTGCTAAAAGTGGACTAGACCCAAATCAGAAAGGAAAAGCTATTGGGCTGACAATTAAAATTGGTCTGTTGTTGCTGTCCTCCTCAGTTTCACAAGATTTTTCAGCTTATCTGTGAGAACTTGTGCACCTTAAGTCAAGAGCTTTGTCAGGTCTTGGTGCATAACTTGCAAAGGCTTGTCTGTTTTCTGACCTTGTATGGTGCTCCTATGTCAGTGGATAAGACTATAACTCACAATATAACTTAAACACAAATTTGTGTTACAAGTGTTGTACACTGTATGTACAAAAGTATCGGGACAATTCTAATTGTTGAATTCTACTCATGTGTTTCAACCACAACAACTGCTCACAGGTGTAAAAAATCAATTAAATAAAGAAAATCATGTGCCTCCAACTTTGCAGCAGCAGTTTAGAGAAGGCCCTTCCCTGTTCCAGCATGACTGCGCTCCTGTGCACAATACAGGGACTATGAAAACATGAAGAAACTCCAGTGGCCTTTACAGAGCTTAGTCTTGTGAAGACCTTAGTCTCACTGAACAGCTTTGAAATGAACTAAAACATCAAGTAAGGCTTTCAGATCAGTTCCCAGTCATACAAATGATCTTTTGACTTAATGGGCACAAATTCCAACAGACATACTTGAGGGGATGTTGTTACAGCTAAAAGATCCCATAGTGGTCACTCGTATAACGGTCTCATTTGATGTTTACATTTACATTTTCTGCATTTAGCAGACGCTTTTATCCAAAGCGACTTACAATTATGACATGAACATGATTTTGAGTGGTTGAGGGTTAAGGGTCTTGCTCAGGGGCCCAACAGTGACAAGCAGTGGTGGGGCTTGAACCGGCAACCTTCTGATTACTTCACTTCCGGCACCGCAGCGAGTGGCTGCCTACTCGATAGCTCCCGTGTCGCGTTACTTTTATACGATATACGATTTTTCTTTTCTGTCTGTTTTACACGTTTTAGTGTGTATACAGATACTGTTTGTATAATGTGAATCTCTGTAGTGTGTACTATTACTTTTGATTTATCTATCTATTATCTATTTATCCATCCATCCATCCATCCATCCATCCATCCATCTATCTATCTACTAGTCCAGTACCTTAACCACTGAGCTATCACTGCCCTACTGCCTGCCTGATGTTGAATTTGATTTGGTAAGGTGTCCAAATACTTTTTGACAGTGTATAGTGTATGCTGACCAATGACATAACGTGTATTTTGAGTCCAATATCATCATCATTTTCATCGTCATCATTATTATTATCGTTCTTTAAAACTGGACAATTAATATTGGAAGGTCTTAAACACACACAGGTTTCAGAATCAGGGAGGAGAGGGGGGGGGGGGGTGTTAAAAAATATTTAAATTAGTGTTACTTGTCCGTTCTAATAAAATAATAAATAGAGAAATCAATAGATATAGTATTGACTACATGTATAACATAACTGAAATTATTTAATTTTGATAATGTTTTTGTTGGTAGCCAGTCTGGTACACATTTGGTACCCACCCAGGTACTCCGAATTGCTCCAACATTCCAAAAACATGCAGACAATTGGCAAGTTAGAATAAATACATGAGTAGATGTGTGGTGTGGGTATATGCACACCTTGCACGCATTAATCCCAGGTGCTATCGGATCCACCACGACCCTGGTTAGGATTAGAGAAAACGCCCTATACTGACAAGACGAATCCAGATGTTTTACCTGAGTTGAGCTTGACCTCTCGGGTTGCACCTGAGCTGACGTAATCCTCTTTGCACACGAACTTGTTCTCGTCGATGACGTAGAGCTCCTCTCCCGTGGACAGCTGCTTGTTACACACCATGCAGGTGAAGCAGTTCAGGTGGAACACTTTACTGCGCGCTTTACGCACCAGGTCGCTGGGTGAGATGCCCTGGAAACAGCCTGCGCACTTTGTCCCGAAGCGCCTGGTGAACACAAACACCAAGAAATCAACCCAAGCGAACTGCATTTACAAACAACAAGAACGTAGTAATAATGAGAACTGATTTCAGTGTTTTGTTAATTAGGAACGAACAAAATAACGCGTAAAATGTTTATCATAAGGATTTGCAAACATGCGCAGGATGTATAACGTACACCAGACTATCCAGCCACCAGAGCTTTGTCTGCACGTTGTTTCCAGCAGCTTTTGTGTGTCAATCTTTGAGAAAAAAAAAATCCACTAACAACAGCAGCAGCATCAAGGTTGTTGCCTAATGCTGCAGCGCATAATGAGGTGATATTACAGGATTAACAGGACTAAATGTTAAACCGTGAAAAGCATCAGTGGAAGGGTGGGAGGTGGAAAGACAATTGACACCTTCAAATATACAAATCGGATGGCTAATCCCATTATTATGTACCACAAAGACGTTTTAATGAAATAAACAAGCACATGCAGGCTACAACCCTAAAAAAAGCTCAAAACAATGTTGGATTACCAGAAATTGGATGTTAGTTTTTTGGTCTAGACACGTACATTATGTGAGAGAAAAATGTTAATTTACACTATAAGTATTAATACATGATTAATTACTACTTAGAAAATATAGACATGCTTAGGGCATTTTGCCAGTATGCCAGTAGTCATATTCCAAGAATACTGCTACAATAGAATGTTACTGGATGTGTACATGATAAGAAGTGCGTTAATTGCATTGTATGACATTACAGTACCGTGATATCATAGTTTCTAAGCAATTGAGGGTTAAAAGTCTTGCTTAAGTGCCCAACAGTGGTAGCCTGTCAATAGTGGGGCTTGAACCAGCAACCTTTTGATTACTAATCCAGTATCTTAACCACTAGGCTACAACTAGCCTACGTCCAAAACCCAGTTCTAGCTGATTTAGACCCGTTGAATCTTCCACTTTCCTGCAAGGTCACCAACAAGATATATAATGATGTTTGTTATTATTATTGTTATCGCATTCACAGAGCCTCACAATCCAGTCTCATATAAATGAGGTTATTAAGGGTTTTTTCCACCACAATTACATTACATTGCCCATTATAGTATGCACACATACATACACACACGTCCTAACATGATAACCAAATCTCCAAATGTCCATTAAAGACACCCTTGGTGCTAATAAATACAGTAAATACGCATGTTTTATTTTTTTGTTGTAGAAAAATCATTTAAAATTAAATATTACACAAAGTTCCCTTTGTTAATCAGTTAATTTATTAAATCACAATTTATTCAGTATATGATATATTTAAAACCACAGAAACAGTACAACCAGGGCTCCTTTTTCGTGTACAGAGAGACCAGAGTGATGGGGGGCATCTAGGGTTTATTTTAACACTAATGTACCGAATCACCCCCATTTGTTTTGTTGTGGAGTCTCTCTCGCTCTCTCTAGCTCTCTTTTCAAATGCATCTCTCTCAGTGAAAGGCCAAAACCACTACTTACACAACAAATGGACGCATTAGGGGTGATTAGGACTAATGGTCCCCACATTCACATGTGATGGTCAAGGCCGTTTGGGGAAAACAATGCACAACACCAGATCACATTCAACCTCTCTGTGTATAAATACCTAACAACAAAAAAAGAAGTGGGTCTGCTGTTCAGATACCAAGATACCAACACGGTACATACAACACTGTTTTAAATTAGGGTGGGATTTAAACATATCAGATCGACAGAAACAACCGCCGATTTGCGCCAGAATTAACGGATATTAAAATTCCTTATTTAAATTAGTTATATAATATTTTTTTAAAAATCAAGTCATACAAAAATGATCTGTAATAATTAAAATGTATCTTATAATATTACCTAGCATATTATACTGTATGATCGACCATCTCGTTTGATAAATGGTAAACACAACAAATATTATTATTATTATCTTTAAAAAAAACCCCTAACATTTAAGTGATGCTTTTTAAATATTTTAAATAAGAATTTTTAAATCCAGAAATTCAGAGAAAATTTGACGTTTTATATTGTAGATCAAGCTTTTTATTTTTCCTGGCTCATGCAAAAATAGATTCAATAGATACAGTATGTGTAAACCACTTACACTTACTAAATCACTTACTAAAAAATGTTTATTATTATTATTATTATTTTTTAGGTCAAATAAAAAAATCCATTATAATAGAAACAACATGTTAACAATCGTTGAAGGGTTCGTATGGATGTGTCTTTACATTTAAGAAACCATCTTGTTTTGACAATCGACCATAAAAATCCCACAATGTGTTTAAATGTCTTATTTGGAGAGATGTAATAATACCTGCCATTTATTATTATTTATACATTTTGTTTTAAATAAAAATTAATATAAATTCCTCATGCTTCAGGTATAAATGCTGCACCAAGATTTTATTCTTTAAGCCATAAAATGTTAGTAACTAATTAAACAATATTTCCTTCCATATTTTTGCTACATTCTCTGGGTTAATGTGATTTTCTTTTTGTTTAAGGAATAAACGTTTTGTTCCCTAATCACCAGTAATATTAGCTTTTTATGGGAGATTAAAGCAAGTAAATACACAACACTTAAATGGGCAATACAAAAAGGGGCATAATTATTATTGTTAATTTAATTAAGCAGTGAATATTTGTGGGCATAATTTCTAAATATAAATACTCACAATATGTAGAGGTGATTTTCTTCATCTTTACTTAGACATCTAAAATACATTATTAACTTTAAATTGGAACAAGAACAAAACTGGAAGGGATTGGCTAATAATTTACTATGAAAATATGCATTACTCTAAAATTAAGTAAAATAATTTAGATACCAATGTAAAGTTTATTTCTATTAAATTTTGTACAATTGCCAGACCAAAATAATAAATATTTTTTGAAAAAAAAAGATACCTGAACATGCTAGTATAAGGGCCTTTTCTTAAATGCTTTTTTTTTTTTTTTTTAGCTTATTTATTTATTAGTTTATTAATTATTATTGTTTTACACTCTTTGGTTACATTCATAACAGACATGGACACAAGATGTCAAACACAGTCACGGACAATTTTGTATCTCCAATTCACCTCACTTGCATGTCTTTGGACTGTGGGAGGAAACCGGAGCTCCCGCAGGAAACCCACGCAGACACGGGGAGAACATGCAAACTCCACACAGAAAGGACCACTCCACCTGGGAATCAAACCCAGGAGCTGTGAGGTGACAGTGCTACCCAATGCAAGTAAAAATGAGCTGACACCAGTGAGGAGCTGTGATTGCTTGACAAATCCGCAAATTGCGTCTAATCCACAAAGACGCAACTAAATCCTTAATACCTTTTCTCCCCCAAACACGAATTACAAGAAAAGTAGGCCTATCACAATCATCACGCCAGTCTTACCTGAAAAAGTCCATCTTGCAGTAGAGTTTGCCCTCCCGGGTGAAGCATTTTTCGGTGAGGTTGCAGCTACACTCGCAGCACTGCACACACTCGGCGTGCCAGGCTCGATCCAGCACGTTGAGTAGGAATCGGTCCAGGATGGGCCTGGCACACCCGGCGCAGTGCACCATCATGGCGTCCAGCTTCCTGCGAACCACGCACCCCGGCGTCTTGGCCTCCTTAAATAAATGCCAAGGTTTGGGAATCAAAATAGGTTTCTCCACCAGGTTTAGACGCAAACTCTCCGTGCGCCTTTTCTCCTTGAGCTACCTGCTGGCATCCAGACATCCAGAGCCATTAAAAATAAACAGTAAATTAAACACTGATGCGTTTTTAGGAAAGCTTTTTTTCTCGTATATATATTGTGATATATATATATATATATATATTTCCCTTTGGTTATATGTTGGTCTCTGGTGCGCTGGTCCGGGTTGCGCTCTACGCTTGCGCTTTTCGGCTCGCTTTGCTGAGAATCGCGGGAGCCTGGCGCATCCGAATTCAGATCTTATGACGTTTTGCGGCCGGTCGGCCAATCAAAGACAGGTTGCCGTGGCAACCGACTTAAATAATGGCAGTGTCAGTATGCCGCCGTGCTTTCTTTTTAAACCTGCTTTAAATGGTAAAGGTAGCACAGACACCTTCTTGTTTTGTTGTGGGCTTATCTGCCCTTCTTTTATCTTTGCTTAATTAAACTGCTTGAATCAATAAAAAAATGAATTCCAGCTTGGATCATTTTTTTTAATTATTAAGAAGAAATTGCTGTTTTTTTTTTTTTTTAATAAGAAAACGCTTTTTGATTGCGGCTTCTTCAGGAACCTATGAAGACTTACAGAAGTATAAATCTTTACAAGCGTGTATGCTTTATTTTGATGATCATTTTGGACCATGATGGGTCAAGGTAAAACCTGCGGGATGGTAGGGATGGAAAAGTTTATGTATCAGCCTTCAAAAACAAACTACCTGTGTGTGTGTGTGTGTGTGTGTGTGTGTAGGTGTGTGTGTGTGTGCGTGCATGGGTGGGGGGTCAAACCCTGCCTTTATCATGTAAAAGTTTATTTACAGGGAAATGTGCGGGATTAGAACACACGGGTTCATCCCCATTGGTTTGACTAAGTAGCCGCAGATCGAGGGGAATTTAAATATTTACCCAGATAATCATTTTGTTAGTCGTGGAAATGCTAATTTATACTCAACATCAGCGAGACTGAATTAACAAATCTTTAGCAGCTCTCTAATACTCTAAAGATTAGTCTAGACGCTTAAAATAAAACTGGAAAGACTTAAAAAATAAATAAATTAATGCTTTATTGAATGCGCACGTTTAATTCTGTTTTTATTAAAGCAACAAAAAAAAAAAGTTATTTTTATGTGTTAAACGTTTTATGATTTACTGTTCTGTCCGGTTTTACATTATTACCTTTTGTATATTGCCTTTTAAATATTAACTTACAATTTGATTTCTTATTTTTGCAGTTATAAGAGCCAAATTTTACGTTTTGTAAACATATAGTGACTGTGTAACGCGTTCAAAAATCGTAACAAATAATAATAACAATAATAATAATAATTCATTGTCTGTTTATTGTTCGAAAAGCAGAACACACATTATTATTATTATTATTATTATTTATGAAGATAAAAACAACAAAACAACATTATAATAACAATAACATCAATAATAATTCATTAACACACATTAGTATTATTAATAAGGATAACAACAACAACAGAAACAACAATAATAATAATAATAATAGTAATTCATTTAATTATTGTCTGTTCTTTGTTTGAAAGGCAGAAAACAAACACCCATTATTATTATTATTATTATTATAAAGGATAAGAACAACAACAATAATAAAATAATAATACAATAATAATAATAATAATAATAATAATTAACTTATTTATTGTCTGTTTATTGTTCGAAAGGCAGGAAACAAACACCCATTATTATTATTATTATTATTATTATTATCAAGGATAACAACAACAATAATAATATAATATATTGCATGAAATTTGGCGCAATCTTGTAACGCCGGTTTTGTGGCGCACATAAAACTCATGGCTGGCAAGGCAGCATGAATTAGTAGACATACAGTAGTTAAGTAGGGTTCGATACGCACATCTGTGCTCATTTAAAATGAATAAACTGCGCACAATCCAAACCGACGCTGTTTATGACTTAATACAAGACGATTTTGATAGCATGCATGTTGGATATTTTATAGGCTGGTTGATTTGTTAGATTTACACAAATAGGCATATAGGCACATATATACATTATGTCTTTGAAATTAAATCTGTCTGTGTGTTGGTCTGTCTGTCTGTCTGTCCGTCCATCCATCTATCCATCCATCTACAACGAATGTTCAATATCCATTATTTAGGTTTGTGTGTGTGTGTGTGTGTGTGTGTGTGTGTGTGTGTGTGTGTGTCTGTCCAGCTTTTGGCAAGCAAGCCCAAAACCTTAATCCAGTCACGATTCGCGCTATTTATTTTACTCAAACGTTATATTTAAACTAAATAGGTGGTTATACTTATTTATTCTTAATTAAAAAAATAGAGTATTGTAAAGTACAAACTAAACGTATATAATATATAGGGTTGTGATAAAATAAATATCTGTACGTTAATGAATTGACTGAAACTATGACATGCTGACCTAACACACACACACACACACACACACACACACACACACACACACACACACACAGAGGAATCTCGTGTGTGATTTGTGCCTGTCCATTTATTTGGCTTTCAAACTACGCGTCTCTAAAAAGTCCTCAAAAAGACCACTTGGCATAATGCACATGGATTACAGAGGAACACCCAGGATGCGATGCACCCATTCATTCACTCATTCATTCATTAATTCATTCTGATAGCTGGCTGTGCTTTCTTTTACTGGATTTCAAGAACTTAAAATGATAAAAATAGAATACCATGCAAGTAAAAAAAGAGAATAAATAATAAACAAATAATAAACAATTCTATGTTATGGATACATCATTTTAAACCATAAGATATTGAGAATAAGGGCAGCTTCTAAACTATTATATTTATACTGTTATATTTAAATTATAATTTTATTAGAGGACATGAAGCACTATTGACTTTTGTATAATGTAAGAAAAAAAGAGAGATTTTAAAGCTTCAGTAAAGTAAGTTTAGCAGTAGAACTTTATCTAATTCAGGTGGTTTTCAGAAAAAATCAATTAACTGTGTGATTATTTAAATAAGTGGGTTAAAATAGCTATAAGGCCATGCAGCTATCAAAACATTAAATACTGTATCATATTAAGTCTTTTTCCTAATTGATCCTTTAGCTATTCACTCATCTCACAATGCTTTATAGTCTTAAATTAAAGTAATCTTTACATATCAAAACAGTAATTTGCTTTTATAATAATAAAAGTACACTTGCTATCTAGCTATACACTAGCAGTCAGTGTATAATTTTAGTCTTATGTACTTTGCCATGTAATTAATTTATTTCAAAGGTTGAGGAGATGAACAGTTGTGGTTGTCGTTTTGTAATGAATGTAGTTTCAACATGGAATCTAAGAAAGTGCAGCTAAATGAATCAAGCAGAGTGAATATAAATATTTAAGTGCATTATTACTTTAAGTATGTATGTAAGAAGATGATGTTCAAATGTACAGCATATGCTAGGCTGGCTACATTATAGTGTGAATGTTTCCTCAGCCTATAATAATTGCTGTACTTTGTTTGCTGTGTATTTTTGCTTTAATAGACAACCAATTGTACTGTCATGAATAAGGTGAAACTATCTGAGGAAAACAATGAAACAGAACTGAAACAATGCAAGTGTGTCCACCTAAGAGTCCATCTAAATTATTTTACATAATAAAAACAACCCCCGTGTCTGTGTGGGTTTCCTCCGGGTGCTCTGGTTTCCTCCCACAGTCCAAAGACATGCAAGTGAGGTGAATTGGAGATACAAAATTGCCCATGACTGTGTTTGATATAACCTTGTGAATTGATGAATCTTGTGTAACGAGTAACTACCGTTTCTGTCATGAATGTAACCAAAGGGTAAAAGATGACGTTCAAATCTAAATAAACAAACAAACAATGTTATACAAAATTCTACCCAGTGTACCCCATTGTATTTTACAATGTCACACTAGAATTACATTTAGCTATGACTAAACTAGCTATAACTAACTCTCTAAAAAGTAAAAAGCAATACAATTCGGAAGCACAAGCACATTTTCTAGTCAGAGCACAAGAATAACAATTAGACTGTGATGTACTAAAGTTCTGGATTGGAATCCCAATAGAATTCAGAATTCTAAACATGAGCACCTTTTTCTAGTAAGACCACAAGAATGAGAGCTGAATTGTGACAAACTGACATTCTGCAACACAATTGCAATACAATACAAGTCAAAGAATGAGCAGTTTTTTTTTTTAGATAGAACATATGAATGCTAATTAAACTGTGAAGTAAAAACACATTAGAACAATGCAACTTTGTCTTAAAAAATCAAGAATTAAGTAAGTAAATAAGAATTTACTGACTTCTTAGGACAAGCACATTTTTTAGTCAAAACACACAGTAACTAGAGCTGAATAACTAATGTACTATCATCTGGGAGCACAATAGAAACGAAAATAAGAATTCCAAGCATGCACACACAGGAATTGAATTAAATTGCCATGTATTAACATTCTAGAAAACAGTAACAATTGAAATCAGAATGTTTACAATGAGAACGGTTCCATAGTAAGAGCACAGAAATAAGAACGAACACTTGGAAAACCCCAGCAATAGAATTTAGAATGCACTTTTCAGGTAGAAAAGTGGACCTTTCATTTCTTTGTGACATACTGGTGGTATTAAACACACCAAAAATAGAATTTAGAATTACACCGATCAGGCATAACATTATGTTACATAATATTGTGTTGGTCCCCCTTTTGCTGCCCCATACACAACAAACTGCGATGCGCTGTGTATTCTGACACCTTTCTATCAGAACCAGCATTAACTTCTTCAGCAATTTGAGCTACAGTAGATCGTCTGTTGGATCGGATTACACGGGCATCAATGAGCCTTGGCCGCCCATGACCCTGTCGCCGATTTACCACTGTTCCTTCCTTGGACCCCTTTTGATTGATACTGACCACTGCAGACCAGGAACCCCACAAGAGCTGCAGTTTTGGAGATGCTCTGACCCAGTTATCTAACCATCACAATTTGGCCCTTGATTCTAACACATCAACTTTGAGGATAAAATGTTCACTTGTTGTGTAATATATCTTATCCACTAACAGGTGCCGTGATGAAGAGATAATCAGTGGTATTCACGTCACCTGTCAGTGGTCATAATGTTATGCCTAGTCAGTGTATAAGCATTAGCAAAGTTTTCTAGTTAGGACCCAGTAATGAGAAATGAATGGTTATATAGTGACATTCTGGAACACAGCAACGTTAGAATTCAGAATTTTAAGGACAAGCACGGATTTTTAGTTAGAACACAGGAACAAGAATTGAATTGTGATGTTCTAATGTACTAATGCTCTGAAACCAAATAGCAAAATAAAAAACAGTAAATGTTACAATACAGGATTTCAAGCAGTTTAAATTTTGAATTAAACACTTCTCTTATTTACTATCTACTCAAAATAATCTAAATTTAAAATACCCAAGCCATCTTTGACACCTAGTACAACTAGCAGTCTTTATTTATTATGAACAGATACATGTTGTGCAGGATACACCAGGATACACCAATGAACATCTGGACTCTGCCCACTTAAGAACATCTGTTTCTTTATATACTACCTGTTCTATGTTGCATTGACAGTATGTTTTGTGTTCTTGTTGTTTTTTTACAGTAGCTGTTGAAAAAAGTGCCTGTTTTAAACATTTAAAGGGACAGCTTGATTTAGCCAGTATAGGTAAACTTTTATATATTTCCTTTCCTTTATGATAATCCAAAACCTTACTGAATTATAAGCAAGAACACGTTTTTGTAGTTAAAACACAGGTATGAAAATTGGATTTTGCAGTTCTGTTGGTATTTCTAATCACAAGCACAATGTATTAGTAAGAACACTGGAACAAGAATTGAATTGTGATGTTCTAATACACTGGAACACAATAGCAAAATAAAAACCTGAACACTAAATGTTACAATACCATCAGTTTAAATTTGGAATCAAACACTTCTCTTAGTAAGGACAAAAAAAACAAAATTTTCTTTAATATCTACTCAAAAAAATCTAAATCTAAAACACCCAAGCCACCTTTGATACCTAGTACAACTAGCAGTCTTTATTTATTATGAATAGATACATGCTGTACAGGATACACCAATGAACATCTGGACTCTGACCACTTAAGAACATCTGTTTCTTTATATACTACCTGTTCTATGTTGCACTGACAGTATGTTTTGGGTCATTGTTGTTTTTTACAGTAGCCACTGGAAAAAGTGCCTGTTTTAAACATTTAAAGCCTGGCAGTCAGAATTCTACTCACGACCGCAGTGCCTTGGAACACAAGGCCGCGAATTGAAACGCAGCCATCTAGGAACTGTCCGTGGTGCTGAATCCCAGCGGGCGGTTGCTGTCCGTCATGTGGAAACAGTCCCAGTCCACACAGCGTTCACACCACTAACTGTGGATTTATTGATCATCCAGTTGAGACAGTGAGTGTTGTATTTTTTAAATTCTGTTATGAGGAAAACTGTAATGAAGAAACTGATTCATCCGATAGTAAAAATTCCCACATTTATTCTCTATCTGTTTATCCACAGCTTTATTTAGGTCAGTGTCAAGTTGGACCTGATTCACTGGACTAAAGGCAGGAAACACCCCAGACTGGTAGCAAGTCTATCACAGGGTACGCACACACTCACACCTAGTGCAATTATAGTAGCTCAAATTAGCTGTATGTCTTTGGACTTGAGGGAGGAAACTGAACCCCCCAGAAAACACCTCCATAGGCACATAGAGAACATGCAGAATCAAACCCCGGCCCCTTTTGCTGTAAGGTGACCGCACTACCCACTTGCCACTGTCCCGGCCATAGTAAAACTGAAGAATGGAAAAAATACATTATTTTATTATGAATAATAAAATAACAAAAATATATAAAAGTTTAAATCTGCCATAAATTTAGTATTGTTTTCACCTCAGTTTGTTTAGAAAATTCTGAGCAATTGTTCATTAAAATGTATTATGTACCAATGTACCATTTTTTATTTTTGCATTAATTAAACACATAATTTAACTGAACCGTCTAAACAAAGATTACAATAATTTCGTATTATTGTATATAGCTGATCAAATAAAATATTATTTAAATATATTTATTATATGAAATATATTTAATAATAATATTCTTTAAAAAAACATCCTTCATATATTAATTAATAAATTAATTAAAATGTACTTCACTCCAGAGTCACTGTGAATCCAGTGTCAATCACAGGAAACAAAAAGGCATAAATATTCCCCAGACAGGGGTGCCAGTCCATCACAGGGCATCATACTCATATTTATTTACGTTCAACCACACAGAAAGTCAATCCACCTATGTTTTAGGTCAATCAGAAAATCAGATAACCAGTATAAACGCACTTGAAGGTAGAAACAAAAAAGGTGTAACCAGTACAACGTGTTTTACTTGCAGGGCCACCAAGCTGGCAACAGAAACATTATTTATTGTCAATTGCATAAAATAATTACCTCCTTTTACATAGATGACAGGTAAACGTTACAATACTTTACTATCTACTCAAAGTAATCTAAACCATCCATTTTTTATTTTTTATGAATAGGTACATGTTGAGCAAAATTATTTATCATGTCACGTTAGTCGGTGATCATTGGTGTTCAAACCAAGACTGATTTGACCATTCAAGAACACCTATTTGCATTGTTTTTAGGTCATTGTTGTTTTTAGCCATTCAAACAAGTGCCTATCCAATTTCAAAATGTAAAGGGGCAGCCTGATTTAAGTAAAATTTAATTAAAATGTATATTTCTTTTTCTTTAAGATGAGCTTCAGGAGCAGTGAAATGGTTTGGTATTCTTCTGCAGTTCTGAGATTCATTTGCTGTGTATATGCTTAATGCCTTTACTTTAATCTATGTGAACAGTATTTACCATAATAATAGACTTCATAAAGAACTATTTAATATTTGTAGAATTATTAAAAACAGCACATACAACTGTTGGATATATTTAACATTGTCTTTGCTGGTGATTTCTATAATGTCACAATGCATTGTACTCTGTAAATGTAGGTTAAACATTTACTTCATGCAGCAGGTAGATTGGATTCTGCACAAAAAAGTGGGTCCTGAAAACTTGGGTTTGATCCTTTCGTGTGGTTACTGTCTGTAAAGAGTTTTGCATATTCTCCGGTTCTTCCAACCTCCAAAAACTATAACAATAGTGGATCACCTAGTTTCAGTTGCCTCCCCGTGAGAGTAGGTGAATTAATGTATAAATGTGTAGCACCCTGCTATGGACTAGCATCCTCTCCAAAGGGTATTTCTGCCTTGTGCCCAGGGTTACCATGTGACTCTGACCAGGATAAAACCATTACTAAAAATGAGTAGATGACGCAGACACATTCACAAACACACACCCTCTGTAGTCTTATGTTCTGTGTGACCGTGACTGTACATAAACTAACAGGGAACAGAAGTCAATCAAGGGTTTTTAATTATGATAGAGGGACAGATCATAATGCCGTAAACACACAAGCACAAGGTTTAAATTAAATCAAATTAAATGAAAATAATGTTATACGCAGACCGAGAGACAAAAAGCTAGTACAATACACACACACACACACGCACATACAAATACAGCACAAGCACAAGCACCCTGTGAATAATGCATTCCGAGGACACAAACAGGTCCAAAACCGTGAACCATTGAGATGCAGATTTTTGCAGATTGAGATGCAATTTGTATGTCTTTTCAGGTGTATGAACTATTATTGGAACTATATATCCAGACATTTAATTATTATTAAAAGAAAATTATGTAAAGATAGTAAATTGTAGAGGAATGGTTGTATAAAACAACATCCTTTAACTTAACTCTGATTTGCAAAGCCCATGTCTAAAAAGGTGAAATATTTTATAACTAGTAATAAACAAGAATCAGGGATTTGTTGATTCTCATGAAACTATATTAGCGGGCAAAAGTACAAAGGAATGACTGTTAGTAAGTATAAACAAATTTGACATATGATGCTTGCAACACATGCAGAAAAAATGATAAGCTTGTTTTGGAACAAAATTGATGTCCATGCCATCACTAGTTTTCAGTGAATAGTGCAAAAGCCAACATCGGTCATGGCATGGGCGTGCCTCAGTGCCCGTGGGGTTGATGACTTCCACAGACAGACACATGCTGCCAACAAGGCGATGTCGTTTTCTGGGAAGTCCAGGGTTATTTTAGCAAGACAATGCCAGGCCTTAAACACAGAGTGTGTGTGCTGGACCGGCCTGCCTGCATTCCATATCCGTCTCCTATTGGAAATGTATGGCACATCATGAGTAGAAGAATGAGAACACTGCAACCATGGGCTGATGAGGAGCTGAAGTCTTACATCAGGTAAGAGTGGGCAAAAATTCTACTTGCGGCGCCCTCGATTCCCAAACAAAAAGTGTAATCAAAAGGGGACTCTGTCCGAACCTTTGTCGAGTGTGTTGCAGGCTTCATATTCTTGAAAACTACACTGATCAGCAATAACATTAAAACCACCTCCTTGTTTCTACACTCACTGTTCATTTTATCAGCTCCACTTACCATATAGGAGCACTTTGTAGTTCTACAATCACTGACTGTAGTCCATCTATTTCTCTACATGCTTTTACTCTGTTCTTCAATGGCCAGGACCCCCCATAGGACCACCACAGGGCAGGTATTATTTAGGTGGTAGATCATTGACAGTGACACTGGCATGGTGGTGGTGTGTTAGTGTGTGTTGTGCTGGTATGAGTGGATCAGACACAGCAGCGCTGCTGGAGTTTTTAAACACCGTGTCCACTCACTGTCCACTCTGTTAGACACTCCTACCTAGTTGGTCCACCTTGTAGATGTAAAGTCAGAGACGATCGCTCATCTATTGCTGCTGTTTGAGTCGGTCATCTTCTAGACCTTCATCAGTGGTCACAGGACGCTGCCCACGGGATGCTGTTGGCTGGATATTTTTGGTTGGTGAACTATTCTCAGTCCAGCAGTGAAAGTGAGGTGTTTAAAAACTCCAGCAGTGCTGCTGTGTCTTATCCAGTCATACCAGCACCATGTCAGTGTCAGTGCAGTGCTGAGAATGATCCACCACCTAAATAATACCTGTATGTTGAATGAATTTACCGTAATTCCGTATTTAAATACGCTTGTTAGCGTTACTACTGTATAGCAATTAGTATTTTTTACACAGAATGCTAACTCGTTAGCGCTATTTTACGTTTGCTTAAATTTCATATTGTACTCTTGTATTTTTATTGTTTGTATTGTGTAGTTTTACTTCATTCTCAAGCAAATAAAACCGACCTAACTGTATTTTGGAGGACGTTGTCTGTCTGTCTGTCTGTCTGTCTGTCTAGCTGAGAAAGGTGGAAACACTTTTATCGAGGGCAGAACAACAGTGTTGCCAACGCCTCAGTAAGAAGAGTAGCTATTGGCTGTCCTAAAAGTCGCTAAATGACGTCATCAACTAATTTGCATAACACTCATTTGCATGTTTGTTTGTTTGTTTATTAGGATTTTAACGTCATGTTTTACACTTTGGTTACATTCATGACAGGAACTGTAGTTACTCATTACACAAGATTATATCAAACACAGTCTTGGACAATTTAGTGTCTTCAATTCACCTCACTTGCACGTCTTTGGACTGTGGTAGGAAACCGGAGCTCCCAGAGGAAACCCACGCAGACACGGGGAGAACATGCAAACTCCACACAGGAAGGACCTTCATGCTGTGAAGTGACAGTGCCACCCACTTAGCCACCGTGCCGCCCATTTGCATGGAACTGACATAGATATGTAGACAGACTTTATTGTCATTGTAGTTATACAACAAAACTTTGTTTGGTAGCTCTCAGAGAGACAAGCAGCAATAATAAAATAAAAATAAGATGACAATCTTAAAATATATAACTAATAAAGCTAAAAAATAATATATGTACATACAGCGATCAGCCATAACATTAAAACCACCTCCTTGTTTCTACACTCACTGTCCATTTTATCAGCTCCACTTACCATATAGAAGCACTTGGTAGTTCTACAACTACTGACTGTAGTACATCTGTTTCTCTGCATGCTTTGTTAGTCCCCTTTCAAGCTGTTCTTTAATGATCAGGGCCCCCACAGGACCACTACAGAGCAGGTATTATTTAGGTGGTGGATCATTCTCAGCACTGCAGTGACACTGACATGGTGGTGGTGTGTTAGTGTGTGTTGTGCTGGTATGAGTGGATCAGACACAGCAATGCTGATGGAGTTTTTAAACACCTCACTGTCCCTGCTGGACTGAGAATAGTCCACCAACCAAAAATATCCCGCCAACAGCGCCCCGTGGGTAGCGTCCTGTGACCACTGATGAAGGTCTAGAAGATGACCAACTCAAACAGCAGCAATAGATGAGCGATTGTCTCTGACTTTACATCTACAAGGTGGACCAACTAGGTAGGAGTGTCTAACAGAGTGGACAGTGAGTGGACACGGTATTTAAAAACTCCAGCAGTGCTGCTGTGTCTGATCCACTCATACCAGCACAACACACACTAACACACCACCACCATGTCAGTGTCACTGCAGTGCTGAGAATGATCCATCACCTCAATAATACCTACTCCTTGGTGGTCCTGTGGGGGTCCTGACCATGGAAGAACAGGGTAAAAGCAGGTTAAAAAGTATGTAGAGAAACAGATGGACTACAGTCAGTAATTGTAGAACTACAAAGTGCTTCTATATGGTAAGTGGAGCTGATAAAATGGACAGTGAGTGTAAAAACAAGGAGGTAGTCATAATGTTATGTCTGATCGGTGTATATATACACACACACACACTCTACCAGTCTACTACAGTCGTTTCTCTGGTTTTCAGGTCTGCTACACCTTTAAATCCATCCATCCACTTTACTCTATTTGTGTGTGTGTGTGTGTGTGTGTGTGTGTGTGTGTGTGCGTGTGCATGTTGGTGTGATGGATGGCTGATTGGTAGCCCTCCCCAGGGCTCAGGGCTCGCTCACCTCTGGCAGTGGGAATTAAATGGCGGTTTGTCTCCTGTGGGTCCTCAGCTGCTGAGAGCGGCCGGGCAATTTCACACAGATCAGGGAGACCATTACTGCCGTCTGTTAGGGGGAGGATCGGGAGGGGACATGCACACATGCACACACACACAACATTGGTACCTACATAGTGCCTTCATATCATATGCTGGAGGATTTATAAAGACCTCCTGTCAGAACCAGTAAAGTAACATTAAAAGTAGAATTTAAAATGGAACAAAAGGCAAAAAGTAAAAACATTTTTTGATGGAATGGATTGTTTCTACAGCCTGTCAGCATGATGATATTCATACCCTGAGAAAAAACTTGGCAATGCATTTGTTCACATGACTATTATAGGCATTAATGTCACTTTTACTCTGTTTCATTGTTTACATGTGCTGGCTAAATAAATGATGTTGATGCCATTAAACTGAAGTGGTGACCAATTTCCATTCATATCTCTTATGTCTTGAAGTCACATGAATGAGGGATTTAAATGGCCTTAAAATAAATAATAAGATGTGTTAATGTTTTCTTTATTATTTATGATTCTGCTTAATAAAAAAAATATAATTGTGTTTATATATATATATATATATATATATATATATATATATATATATATATATATATATATACTGTATATATACAGTGTATCACAAAAGTGAGTACACCCCTCACATTTCTGCAAATATTTTATTATATCTTTTCATGGGACAACACTATAGAAATAAAACTTGGATATAACTTAGAGTAGTCAGTGTACAACTTGTATAGCAGTGTAGATTTACTGTCTTCTGAAAATAACTCAACACACAGCCATTAATGTCTAAATGGCTGGCAACATAAGTGAGTACACCCCACAGTGAACATGTCCAAATTGTGCCCAAAGTGTCAATATTTTGTGTGACCACCATTATTATCCAGCACTGCCTTAACCCTCCTGGGCATGGAATTCACCAGAGCTGCACAGGTCGCTACTGGAATCCTCTTCCACTCCTCCATGATGACATCACGGAGCTGGTGGATGTTAGACACCTTGAACTCCTCCACCTTCCACTTGAGGATGCGCCACAGGTGCTCAATTGGGTTTAGTCCATCACCTTTACCTTCAGCTTCCTCAGCAAGGCAGTTGTCATCTTGGAGGTTGTGTTTGTGGTCATTATCCTGTTGGAAAACTGCCATGAGGCCCAGTTTTCGAAGGGAGGGGATCATGCTCTGTTTCAGAATGTCACAGTACATGTTGGAATTCATGTTTCCCTCAATGAACTGCAGCTCCCCAGTGCCAGCAACACTCATGCAGCCCAAGACCATGATGCTACCACCACCATGCTTGACTGTAGGCAAGATACAGTTGTCTTGGTACTTCTCACCAGGGCGCCGCCACACATGCTGGACACCATCTGAGCCAAACAAGTTTATCTTGGTCTCGTCAGACCACAGGGCATTCCAGTAATCCATGTTCTTGGACTGCTTATCTTCAGCAAACTGTTTGCGGGCTTTCTTGTGCGTCAGCTTCCTTCTGGGATGACGACCATGCAGACCGAGTTGATGCAGTGTGCGGCGTATGGTCTGAGCACTGACAGGCTGACCTCCCACGTCTTCAACCTCTGCAGCAATGCTGGCAGCACTCATGTGTCTATTTTTTAAAGCCAACCTCTGGATATGACGCCGAACACGTGGACTCAACTTCTTTGGTCGACCCTGGCGAAGCCTGTTCCGAGTGGAACCTGTCCTGGAAAACCGCTGTATGACCTTGGCCACCATGCTGTAGCTCAGTTTCAGGGTGTTAGCAATCTTCTTATAGCCCAGGCCATCTTTGTGGAGAGCAACAATTCTATTTCTCACATCCTCAGAGAGTTCTTTGCCATGAGGTGCCATGTTGAATATCCAGTGGCCAGTATGAGAGAATTGTACCCAAAACACCAAATTTAACAGCCCTGCTCCCCATTCACACCTGGGACCTTGACACATGACACCAGGGAGGGACAACGACACATTTGGGCACAATTTGGACATGTTCACTGTGGGGTGTACTCACTTATGTTGCCAGCTATTTAGACATTAATGGCTGTGTGTTGAGTTATTTTCAGAAGACAGTAAGTCTACACTGCTATACAAGCTGTACACTGACTACTCTAAGTTATATCCAAGTTTCATGTCTATAGTGTTGTCCCATGAAAGGATATAATGAAATATTTGCAGAAATGTGAGGGGTGTACTCACTTTTGTGATACACTGTATATATGTGTGTGTGTGTGTGTGTGTGTATGTGTGTGTGTATATACACTTACCATATAGAAGCACTTTGTAGTTCTACAATTACTGACTGTAGTCCATCTGTTTCTTTGCATGCTTTGTTAGCCCCATTTCATGCTGTCCTTCAATGGTCAGGACCCCCCACAGGACCACTACAGAGCAGGTATTATTTAGATGGTGGATCATTCTCAGCACTGCAGTGACACTGACATGGTGGTGGTGTGTTAGTGTGTGTTGTGCTGGTATGAGTGGATCAGACACAGCAGCGCTGATTGAGTTTTTAAACACCTCACTGTCACTGCTGGACTGAGAATAGTCCACCAACCAAAAATATATCCAGCCAACAGCGCCCTATGGGCAGCGTCATGTGACCACTGCTGAAGGTCTAGAAGATGACCAACTCAAACAGCAGCAATAGATGAGCGATCGTCTCTGACTTTACATCTACAAGGTGGACCGACTAGGTAGGCGTGTCTAATAGAGTGGACAGTGAGTGGACACAGTATTTAAAAACTCCAGCAGCACTGCTGTGTCTGATCCACTCATACCAGCACAACACATACTAACACACCACCACCATGTCAGTGTCACTGCAGTGCTGAAAATGATCCACCACCCAAATAATACCTGCTCTGTGGTGGTCCAATACTGATCATGTATAACCTATATAAAATAAAATGTTAAATTAAGCTTTTAATGCTGTTATTTGAAGAAAACTTTAATATCTGGTTCTAGCTGCTCACCAGAAAATGAAAATCTAAGTATTAATTAAAGTTTACAGCCTCAGATCAAGATTTGTATGTATTTTCGACTTGTGCTTGATTAATTCTACAAAAACAGTAGACTGAAGAACTGATTCAATGATTTATCGCTAGTTGCACACGGCAACACTTTTCTACCAGGGAGGTCTTCAAATACCCATTTAACAAATGTTAGATACCGCAGCTTTAACCAAATTACAAGAACTGCAGGAATACAAATCGTGAGGGTAATGCGATCTGATTTGAATCTACCTGCACCGAATGTAACTAATGTAGTTTATTAGCAATTAGTTAGCAGACCTGCTATAATGGGATGGCTACAGGACAGATGGGAGTACATCAGCTCCTCTTAATCACAACCCTGTGAGGAAATCTATTTTACCTCGTCTCGACATACCTGAATCAGCTTAGCAAGGGCTGCTAATGAGCCGAGTCAGATGAGTGAGAATCACTGAGTCAGATGTTTCACTGTGGACAAGCACTGATTTACATGCAGTTTTACACCTGATGGTCACTGCAGGTCAACATGTTTACACACATACATACAAATATCTTCAGAATATTTGATTCATTACAATTTATCAGCAAAAATGGGTTAATGAATCATGATTGGGTATAAACAAAGGATCCACCAAATAAACCAAATCTCAATGTAAGATAGCAAATAATTGAGGTCTTTCTCCATGTACCGTACATAATATAAAAAGATTGCAAAGTCGAAAACCCTTGTTGAATGTACAGTGTATCACAAAAGTGAGTACACCGCTCACATTTCTGCAGATATTTAAGTATATCTTTTCATGGGACAACACTGACAAAATGACACTTTGACACAATGAAAAGTAGTCTGTGTGCAGCTTATATAACAGTGTAAATTTATTCTTCCCTCAAAATAACTCAATATACAGCCATTAATGTCTAAACCACCGGCAACAAAAGTGAGTACACCCCTTAGTGAAAGTTCCTGAAGTGTCAATATTTTGTGTGGCCACCATTATTTCCCAGAACTGCCTTAACTCTCCTGGGCATGGAGTTTACCAGAGCTTCACAGGTTGCCACTGGAATGCTTTTCCACTCCTCCATGACGACATCACGGAGCTGGCGGATATTCGAGACTTTGCGCTCCTCCACCTTCCGCTTGAGGATGCCCCAAAGATGTTCTATTGGGTTTAGGTCTGGAGACATGCTTGGCCAGTCCATCACCTTTACCCTCAGCCTCTTCAGTAAAGCAGTGGTCGTCTTAGAGGTGTGTTTGGGGTCATTATCATGCTGGAACACTGCCCTGCGACCCAGTTTCCGGAGGGAGGGGATCATGCTCTGCTTCAGTATTTCACAGTACATATTGGAGTTCATGTGTCCCTCAATGAAATGTAACTCCCCAACACCTGCTGCACTCATGCAGCCCCAGACCATGGCATTCCCACCACCATGCTTGACTGTAGGCATGACACACTTATCTTTGTACTCCTCACCTGATTGCCGCCACACATGCTTGAGACCATCTGAACCAAACAAATTAATCTTGGTCTCATCAGACCATAGGACATGGTTCCAGTAATCCATGTCCTTTGTTGACATGTCTTCAGCAAACTGTTTGCAGGCTTTCTTGTGTAGAGACTTCAGAAGAGGCTTCCTTCTGGGGTGACAGCCATGCAGACCAATTTGATGTAGTGTGCGGCGTATGGTCTGAGCACTGACAGGCTGACCCCCCACCTTTTCAATCTCTGCAGCAATGCTGACAGCACTCCTGCGCCTATCTTTCAAAGACAGCAGTTGGATGTGACGCTGAGCACGTGCACTCAGCTTCTTTGGACGACCGACGCGAGGTCTGTTCTGAGTGGACCCTGCTCTTTTAAAACGCTGGATGATCTTGGCCACTGTGCTGCAGCTCAGTTTCAGGGTGTTGGCATCTTCTTGTAGCCTTGGCCATCTTCATGTAGCGCGACAATTCGTCTTTTAAGATCCTCAGAGAGTTCTTTGCCATGAGGTGCCATGTTGGAACTTTCAGTGACCAGTATGAGAGAGTGTGAGAGCTGTACTACTAAATTGAACACACCTGCTCCCTATGCACACCTGAGACCTAGTAACACTAACAAATCACATGACATTTTGGAGGGAAAATGACAAGCAGTGCTCAATTTGGACATTTAGGGGTGTAGTCTCTTAGGGGTGTACTCACTTTTGTTGCCGGTGGTTTAGACATTAATGGCTGTATATTGAGTTATTTTGAGGGAAGAATAAATTTACACTGTTATATAAGCTGCACACAGACTACTTTTCATTGTGTCAAAGTGTCATTTTGTCAGTGTTGTCCCATGAAAAGATATACTTAAATATCTGCAGAAATGTGAGGGGTGTACTCACTTTTGTGATACACTGTATGTGACCTTTAAGCCCTAAGACGGCATTGCATAAGTAATCAGGACATGTTGCTGTGATAAATATAGCTACATGGGATTTGGAGAACTTCGGAATACCGTTGTCACCTAACACAGACTGCTTCTGTATAAGAAATTCCACCTGTAACTGTAACTGTATTAAACCCGTACATCAATTCAATGTAAAAATGCAGCCGAGTCTCTTAGGTGGACTGAAAGACAGTGGAAATGACCACGGTTATCAGCGAAAGGTGCAAAAGCAAGCATCTACCACGGTATGGAAGTGCATCAGTGACCACAACATGGGGGACTAGCATATGTGTAAATATACCATTAAAGCTGAGATGACTTGACTTCATGTTAAATATGTAATGAATATGTTTGGCACACTCTGGGTCTTTTAGTACCAATCGCGCACTATTATTATAGTACTGTTGGTCAGCATGTGCATCCTTATGGATTCACTATCTTAGTATGACTTTAAAGATTGTTACTTCCATTACTTATGGATACGCCACCCTGGCCACCCTGAGAATGCCTTATCCTATCTGATCTTAGAAACTAAGCAGGGTTGGGCTGGGTCAGCACTTGGATGAGATCCCGTTTGGGAATTCTGATTGCTGTAAGCTTAGGACAGCGGTAGCCTGGTGGGTAGAGCTTTGGTCCATTGATTGGAAGGTTGTCGGTTTGAGTACTGGCTCTGCTACGCTGCCACTGTTGGGCATTTAAGGCCCTAAACCCGCTTGGCAAACAAATAAAAAAACATTTAATCATACTGTACTTATGAACAAGATACTGTGTTCTTCAATGGCCTTCCTAGTTGTCGGATCTGAATCCCAATAGAGCACCTTTGGTATATTGTACAACGGGACATACACAGCAAGAACGTGCAGCCGACAAATCTGTCCTACCAAATATAAACATAGTGTTTCTAATAAACTGGCCAGGGAATATATATATGTATATGTATCCACTTAAAATTCATCCCCTGTTAGCAGCTTAATTATCAAGATTACCTGCAAGCCCCGGCACATCCTAATGATACTAATAATCCTAAAAAGGGTAATGACAGGTAATGACAGTGTCTATACATAGGCATGACCTGTCTATTCCTCTAATAGCATTGATGGGATGGTGTCTGTTTCCCTCTTTACACACACACACACACACACAGAAGCGTATACTCAAATGGACCCTAAATGGCCCTGTCTACTCATAACAAGACCTGAGATGTAGTGGGGTCCAACAGTGTCAGTCTATGATCAGGACTACATTAAATAATGTTACCCCAGTATGTAGCCAAAAGTATGTAAAAACTTGACCATGAGATTGTTGAGCATCCCTGGAAATGCTTCAAGATTCTGAAGTGTGTTTTGGAAAATAAATCATTTGCAAGATCAGATACTGTTGTTTAATGAAATGGCATGTCTCACAATTCATCCCAAAGGTATTCTTTTGGGGTTAAGGTCATTGCTCCGTGCAGGCTGAGTATCTTCAGATCTGAAAATAAAGTAAATGTATGCTTAAAAATAATACATTTAAATAGCTAGTAGAGTGTGTTGCTCAGTAGCATGGGTTTGTTCCTCACTTCTATTCCTTGTGATGAGTGCAGCATTTATGTTCTGCATCTCTGGTGTCCTTCCACCTCTCAGAAACATGTACCCAGTGGACTAGCTGCACTATATTTCCCCTATGACTGACTTGTACCCTGGTCAGGGTGTTTTACTTGTTGGTATATTTAGATGCCAAGAAGTATAACCGGTTTGCCGGACACAACGTGGAAACATAGATAGAAAAATAAAAGTTAAGGGACAGTTTTAGCAATTGTTGGATTGTCAGATTAATAGTGTCTTCAATGATGTCTTTAAAAATACTACTTTATTAAAAATGTTGCTTCCCGGGAATCTGTTCCACTCTGGTTTATTAGCATACAGGTGTGTAAGCGTTGGTCACAAACGTGTGTCGGCTACCATTTGCCAGATACAGATCTTTAACTTTCTCAATTTACCAGCTGGTTGAAGTGCTAATTTGGGTCATTACTACTAACCACATTACCAGTCAATCCAGTCTGTGAAATTCTTCAGGCTGTTTCTTTATTTGGTGCTGGTCTCCATCCATGAGTAACACAATTCTTGGGTGTTGATTTTGATCTATGATGCCATATAAACATGTATATGCATGTGAGGCCAGTCTCGTGCATGGAGAGTCATGCACTGATCTCAGCACTGATCTCAGCTCTTAGCTGAGCGCTCCCTAGCAGGGGTGGGGTCTTCGACGCTGTGTAGGGTCCCTGGTTAGTAGGTCAAGGCGCCTGTACAGAAGTGGAGGAATGCGTATGCACCAAAGTATGGGTGAATAAGAAGGGGTCATTGGGCTAAGTAGGGAGGAGGAAGGAGCGTGTGTCAGGTGAATATACCCTCCTCGGGTGCGACTGGGGTCCCCAGCAGCGGAAGACTTATCCCAGAACCCCAGCCTTGGTGTGCTAGTGGAATATGTATGTACTGTAGATAGATGTCTTAGTAATGCATCTGTACTCTCTGAACAGACTGTTATGTACAAATAAGTTAAAAAATGAAACGACACGATGAATGTGAATGAAAAAAAGTGGTAGATATCATACTAGCTTATGAAGGGAATTGAAAATAGACCGAAATGAGCAAGAAGGTGCGAGTGCGAAAGAGACCAGGTGAGAGAAAAAGTGCCAGTGTGTAAAAGGGAGAGCGAAAGTGAAATGGAGTGCTATAGAGAGTGAGCGAGAGTGTATAATCTGCTCTGTGTATGGAAGGCTGCGCCTCTCTCTCCTCTGGCTGGCTGCCCCGGGAGCCACTTGAATTAGCCGCTAAGGATTATGGGATAGCGGCTCATTAATGGGCCAGACAAACAGCAGCCAGTGTGCATATTTGCACCCCGAAATTGAAAAGATTAAGTTCTATTTGGCAGTGACTGGTGCGCTCGGAGAGCAGCAACTGTTAAATATTCATACGCCGCTCACAACACTACACCAGTGTGTGTGTGTGTGTGTGTGTGTGAGAGAGAGGGTAAGAGTGTGTACACATTTGTTAATGCCAATCTTTTAGAAATATGGGGAATTTGGTTACGTTCATATACTTTGCATCTTGAATCATCAGGGCTGTTATTTGCAAGTCCAAGACCAAGACTAACCAAGATTAAGTCTGAAGGAGGGCAAGTCTCAGTCAAGACCAAATATATTTCTCCTTTGCTTCTAATTTAGTCATTACTATTTCCCTATTACCTGTTAGCAGTTGCCAGCCATTTCTTTACACCAGCCAGAGAAATAGCTTTATCATGAACAGAATGTCATGCTATGCCTTATGTATTCCTCTACTACCCTGCAGACAGCAGACTATCAGAACTTTCCACCCTCAAACACATATGATTGGTGTGTGTTAAGTTACCACAGCTAGTTGGCTAGCTTACAGTTTTTCTCAGTCGATTTGGTTCATTTCTCAGATCAGAATTGAAATTCTCAAAACTGTTCATTCAATCTCCACATCTCCTTGTCACTTGTGCAGATCATAATAGCATTTCTCATTGTGTTTCACATTTTGCGAATGCTTTTGTACATTCATGCAAATGGTCATGTACAATTGTCTGCTGTTTTTTGCATTATCAATTGCTTATGTCATGTTTATCAAAATGTGTTCTACTGATTGTCTGTTGAATTGTCTTACCCTCCAAAACATTTAGGCTTTGGGTCATTGCCTAGGTCATTACATGCAAAAGTGCCGAACATGTTGTCATAATCTCTCAGGCATAATTTGTACATTTCTATGAAACTTTTTTGGTAAATTTTGGTAATTTATCATAAATTGATTAAATTGTTCTCAGGTAAATCTTGGCTTTCAGTTAAGAAGGGGAATTTGTGAAGGTTTAGATCAACCAATGGTCAAACAGCTCTCAACCATAGGTCAGAGGTACATCTCATGAACCTTCAATTGACAAACATATAGACACAAAACATTGCAAGGTCACAAAGTCTCACAATGAAAAGACAAGGCCGTGTACAGGGTGAACAGCCAAGAAGAGGGGTAAGGCTGCGTGGTGGAAGGCTGAGGGGACAAAACAGAGGAAGAGGTAGGAGAGTCCATGCCACTCTAACACCATCAGGCAATGGATTGCCAATCATTATAGAATGCTGATGGAATTCCTCCCACCCTACTCCCCATTCCTGAACCCAATTGAGGAGTTCTTCTCAGCCTGGAGATGGAAGGGGTACGATCACCAGCCGCACACCCAGATGAACCTGCTGACTGCCATGGATGCAGCTTGTGAGGATATCACAGATATCCAGAGGCTGGATTAGGCACTCCAGGAGATTCTTTCCACGCTGCATTGCAAGGGAAGATATCCAGTGTGACGTGGATGAAAACATGTGGCCCAACAGAGAGGAGCGTCAGGATGTATAGAAAAGAAAGCACTATAATTCCTTAAGTTGTTGTCTCAAGTTGTTTTGAATGTTTAGAGTAAGTTTCTAATTTTGTAGTTTTTCCTCTGTGTTATAGAGTGCTGCCAAACAGTTGTCTGTCTTTCCTGAATTTCTATCTGATTTTTTTGTCAACAAATTGCAGTGTGAACAATACAGTAAAAGAATATTACTGTATAAATTTGATTCCAGTCCAATTTCTTGCTGTCAGTCTCCCACATACAGTCATGTGTAACTTTGTGTTCTGTGTAAGTTTGTATTTTGTGTGTAACACGTACCGTTTCAATTGATATGCCACAAAATGTGCAGCGTTCTTGTAATCAAAAGCTTAGCTGGTTTCTATCAGAATATACTTACAGTGTACACTGTTGCACTGACAACATGACTAAGTATTTTTACTGCCTTGTTCATAGGCAATGACACACAGACTAGACATTCTGATGGCACTGACAAGTTGATTGACATAAATATTTGCTTTTGAGGCACAAACAAAGAATTGTGAGCAAGGTACGTGCTTTTGCAGGTATTTCATTGAGTTTTGCTGTTTGCACTAACTGTTTTGAGAAATGCACTTGTTGTGATGCCAATGTAAATCATGATGTGAGAAATGTACCAAATCGACTGAGAAAAACTGTATTAGACTCCTGCACCACCCAAGCAAGATAGACAGACATATAGATTGACAGACAGACTGATAGATAAATAGACAGATAGACAGACAGAAATATAGACAGAGACACATAGACATACAGACAAATAGACAGATATACAGACAGATAGATAGACAGACAGACATATAGATAGATAGATAGACCGACAGACAGACAGATAGATTAACAGACAGTTAGACATAAAGATAGACAGGCAGTCAGACAGAAAGCTAGACAGACAGGTAAATAGATATATAGACAGACAGATAAGGCAACAAACAGGCAGACAGATAGATAAATAGACACAGATAGACAGACAGATTGACAGTCAGACAGACAGAACTATTGACAGACAGACAGATAGACCGACGGACAGACAGACAGATAGATAGATCGATAGACAGACAGATAGATAGAACACAATGTAATGTGTAGTATAACCTATACGTATAATATAAAATAACAGTATATGCATACATATATACATATCTTCATTTATATACATGCATGTACACACACACACACACACACACACATATACTATATATATACAGTGTATCACAAAAGTGAGTACACCCCTCACATTTCTGTAAATATTTCATTATATCTTTTCATGGGACAACACTATAGACATGAAACTTGGATATAACTTAGAGTAGTCAGTGTACAACTTGTATAGCAGTGTAGATTTACTGTCTTCTGAAAATAACTCAACACACAGCCATTAATGTCTAAATGGCTGGCAACATAAGTGAGTACACCCCACAGTGAACATGTCCAAATTGTGCCCAAAGTGTCAATATTTTGTGTGACCACCATTATTATCCAGCACTGCCTTAACCCTCCTGGGCATGGAATTCACCAGAGCTGCACAGGTTGCTACTGGAATCCTCTTCCACTCCTCCATGATGACATCACGGAGCTGGTGGATGTTAGACACCTTGAACTCCTCCACCTTCCACTTGAGGATGCGCCACAGGTGCTCAATTGGGTTTAGTCCATCACCTTTACATTCAGCTTCCTCAGCAAGGCAGTTGTCATCTTGGAGGTTGTGTTTGGGGTCGTTATCCTGTTGGAAAACTGCCAGTTTTCGAAGGGAGGGGATCATGCTCTGTTTCAGAATGTCACAGTACATGTTGAAATTCATGTTTCCCTCAATGAACTGCAGCTCCCCAGTGCCAGCAACACTCATGCAGCCCAAGACCATGATGCTACCACCACCATGCTTGACTGTAGGCAAGATACAGTTGTCTTGGTACTTCTCACCAGGGCGCCGCCACACATGCTGGACACCATCTGAGCCAAACAAGTTTATCTTGGTCTCGTCAGACCACAGGGCATTCCAGTAATCCATGTTCTTGGACTGCTTGTCTTCAGCAAACTGTTTGCTGGCTTTCTTGTGCGTCAGCTTCCTTCTGGGATGACGACCATGCAGACCGAGTCGATGCAGTGTGCGGCGTATGGTCTGAGCACTGACAGGCTGACCTCCCACGTCTTCAACCTCTGCAGCAATGCTGGCAGCACTCATGTGTCTATTTTTTAAAGCCAACCTCTGGATATGACGCCGAACACGTGGACTCAACTTCTTTGGTCGACCCTGGCGAAGCCTGTTCCGAGTGGAACCTGTCCTGGAAAACCGCTGTATGACCTTGGCCACCAAGCTGTAGCTCAGTTTCAGGGTGTTAGCAATCTTCTTATAGCCCAGGCCATCTTTGTGGAGAGCAACAATTCTATTTCTCACATCCTCAGAGAGTTCTTTGCCATGAGGTGCCATGTTGAATATCCAGTGGCCAGTATGAGAGAATTGTACCCAAAACACCAAATTTAACAGCCCTGCTCCCCATTTACACCTGGGACCTTGACACATGACACCAGGGAGGGACAACGACACATTTGGGCACAATTTGGACATGTTCACTGTGGGGTGTACTCACTTATGTTGCCAGCTATTTAGACATTAATGGCTGTGTGTTGAGTTATTTTCAGAAGACAGTAAATCTACACTGCTATATAAGCTGTACACTGACTACTCTAAGTTATATCCAAGTTTCATGTCTATAGTGTTGTCCCATGAAAAGATATAATGAAATATTTGCAGAAATGTGAGGGGTGTACTCACTTTTGTGATACACTGTATATATATATATACATATATATATATATGGCACTCAGTTAATACTTGATACAATCAGAAGGGCAGGACAAGTATTAGTTGAATTATATTACATGTATTATAGCAATTGTTGGCTTATATTTGCTTACTGGCGGTATTTTGTTGCTCTTATTGTAGAACTTTTGTCAAATGTCCTTTGTAGAAGAGCCGTTCTCGAAAACAGAAGCTGCAGCCTGAGAAATCAACATCAGGGATTAAAATCAAATCAAGGCCACAAGGCAGAACCCAGATGAGATCAGCGCTGTGTAGACATCATGCCAGGCTGAGTCAACATTACACATACATCTGTGAGTCGACATTAAACGTCTCTGAATGATATCAAACAAAGCCTTCAGATATGACTGAATCAACACCAAGATTAACACCGACAGTCAAAGGCAGCCATTATTTAACCATTTGCAATCAGAAGCCCCTGCACGCACAACAGCTCGCAGATCATCAAAGACTGGGAAATGAAGTCTGAGCAAACCTCTCGGTTCTGTTCAGTTCAAAGAACTGGAAAGATCAATATCGAGTGCACATATTTGTACAATTAAGCCTAAAATAAATGTAATTAAGAAACCAAGACATGAAGCATTTGCTTTTATGTTAAAAAATACATTTATATTAGTTTAAGGTAAATTTAGGTAGATTTAGGGACATAGACCGATCAGCCATAACATTAAAACCACCTTCTTGTTTCTACATACATTGTCCATTTCATATAGAAGCACTTTGTAGTTCTACAATTACTGACTGTAGTCCATCTGTTTCTCTGCATGCTTTGTTAGCCCCATTTTATGCTGTTCTTCAATGGTCAGGACCCCCACAGGACCACCACAGAGCAGGTATTATTTAGGTGGTGGTGTGTTAGTGTGTGTTGTGCTGGTATGTGTGGATCAGACACAGCAGCGCTGCTGGAGTTTTTAAATACCGTGTCCACTTACTGTCCACTCTATTAGACACTCCTACCTAGTTGATCCCAGGACCACCACAGAGCAGGTATTATTTGGGTGGTGGATCATTCTCAGCACTGCAGTGGCACTGACATGGTGGTGGTGTGTTAGTGTGTGTTGTGCTGGTATGAGTGGATCAGACACAGCAGCGCTGATTGAGTTTTTAAACACCTCACTGTCACTGCTGGACTGAGAATAGTCCACCAACCAAAAATATATCCAGCCAACAGCGCCCCGTGGGCAGGGTGAAGGTCTAGAAGATGACCAACTCTAACAGCAGCAATAGATGAGCGATCGTCTCTGACTTTACATCTACAAGGTGGACCAACTAGGTCTGATCCACTCATGCCAGCACAACACACACTAACACACCACCACCATGTCAGTGTAACTGCAGTGCTGAGAATGATCCACCACCCAAATAATACCTACTCTGTAGTGGTCCTGGGAGTCCTGATGATTGAAGAACAGCATGAAAGGGGGCTAACAAAGCATGTAAAGAAGCAGATGGACTACAGTCAGTAATTGTAGAACTACAAAGTGCTTCTATATGGTAAGTGGAGCTGATAAAATGGACAGTGAGTGTAGAAACAAGGAGGTGGTTTTAATGTTATGGCTGATCGGTGTACACCATTGAGACACAATGCCAGACCTCACTTTTGTCACTTAAAAAAAGCTTTAAAAAAATAATAAATGTCCCAACTTTTCTGGAAACATGCTTTGTACATATAGAATTATTTGTTGTACTGTAATTTTGTGAGTGCAATCAGAGGTCAGTACAAATGAGAGCCTTCTGACTGGCAGTGTAGTATGCAAGGTGAGCAGCTTCAGTGTGTGTGTGTGTGCTGGTGTTTAATCGTCTGCTCTGCTGTGATAATGCTGAAGCCTCTTATCAGCTTCATCTGGCCCGAGGACTCAGTGGACACACGCGGCTTTTCATATCTCTGACTCACACATTCCTTTCACAGCACGGGGGAACGAGGCTGGTTGTGACAGCCGGCGTTCACCACAAACCTCTGACACACTGGCGGTAGAAGTGTGTGTGTGTGTGTGTGTGTGTGAGCAAGCAAAGCTCAGAACACTTTTGCATTTTCACTCTTTTTTTCTTAATTGATTGAATCTGTCTATTTGGGCAGCACGGTGGTTTGATGGGTAGCACTGTCACCCCATAGCAAGAAGGTCCTGGGTTCGATTCCCAGGTCCTGTCTGTGTGGAGTTTGAATGTTTTCCTCTGGGAGCTCCGGATTCCTCTGACAGTCAGGTTAATTTAAGAAACTAAATGGCCCGATGTATAAGTGTGTGTGTGTGTGTGTGTGTGAGAGTGTGTTTGCCGTGTAATGGACTGGCGACCTGTCTGGGGTGTTATTTGCATTTTTGGGCTGGTCAGAGACAATTTAACCATTTTCAGTACAATGAGGGAGATGTTAGTTGGCACGCTAGTGGGTTGTCTCACGTCTGCCCAGAGATGGGGGTTTGAGTCAGAGTCGCACGTAAGTCGCACATACAGCGACTTCAGACTCGACTCGGACTCGTTTCAAATGATTCTGACTCGACTCATGACTCGCAAAAAAATGACTCAACAAGAGTCCCTAACGTCAGCATGTGTTAACATTAGTTACGTGTGACTTTTATTTGATTGCAGACATGATGAACCTGAGATATTTAATGTTTTATCTGCTCAACTTTAATTCATTTATTAATAAACATCCATTCCTGCATTTCAGGTCTGCAACTAAACAATAAAAAAACTAAACAATGATGTGATTCCAAACAGGTGATTGTAATCATGATTTGCTACAAAAGCTGCATCCAGGAAAGGCTGATGATCAGAGAATCTCCAGTTTGTCAACAAATGTAAGAAAATGATTAAAATGATTAAAAACAATGAACCTCAAAGAAAGATTGGAAGGGATTTGCATATTTCTTCCTCTACAGTGCATAATATCATTAAACCATTCAAGGAATCAGGAGAAATTTCAGTGCGTAAAGACCAAGGGTGCAAGCTTAAGCTGAACGCCTGTGAACGCCATCACTCAGACGGCACTGCATCAAGAACCTCCACTCAACAATAGCTGATATAATCACATGGGTGAGGGATTACTTTGGCAAACCTTTGTCGAGCACTACAATAAAGAGTTACATGCACAAATACCACTTAAAACTTTACTGTGCAAATAAGAAGCTTTATGTTAACCATGTCCAGAAGTGGCGTCAACTTTTCTGGGCTCTGAGGCATCTAGCATGGACCATCACACAGTGGAAATGTGTATTGTGGTCAGATGAATCAGCATTCCAGGTGTGCTCCGGACCAAAGACGAAAAGGACCATCCAGACCATCCAGTTATCAGCAACAAGTCCAAAAGCCAGGGTCTGTCATGGTATGGGGTCGTGTCAGTGCCCTTGGCAAAGGTCATTTACACTTCTGTGATGCAGCATTAATGCAAAAAAGAAAAGTACATCGAGATCTTAGAGCAACATGTGCTGCCTTCAAGACGTCGTCTTTTCCAGGGACGTCCAGCATTTTGGCCTACGACAACCACGTACTGTTGCACATCTTAAGACGTGTTGCTTGAAGAATGAGACAAAATAAAAGCTGAAACACTAAATCACTTGGTCTACTCGGTGCCAAAACGTCTTTTAAGTGTGGTGACAAGGAATGGCAACATTACAAAGTGGTAAATGCTTTACTGTCCCAACTTTTTTTTGGAATGGGTTGCAGGCCTGAAATGCAGGAATGGATGTTTATTAATAAATGAAATGAAGTCGAGCAGATAAAACATGAAATATCTCAGGTTCATCCTGTCTGCTCTGCAATCAAACAAAAGTCATGCTGTCCCAACTTTTTCTGATTTGGGGTTGTAATAAATTTCCATACTCTCCCATTATATTGAAATTATAATACATTTCTGTGAGCAGGTGGGTTTGATGGGTGGCGAGATCACACACCGAACACAGGGGCTCTAGATTCCCCCACCATACACTCTTCCCCGTGTACCCAACCCCCCATTTCAACTAATTACTTCTTTTTTTAAATGCAAAGCAGTTAGAGAAAGTGAGCTGATTTCTTTTTGGGGGTAAAAAAAAACTGCTCGGGACGAAGGACGGAGGGATGAAAGAATGAGGTGACTTTCCCCTTCTGTGAGGCCTTTGAAGTCGGAACGTGATGCAAGAAAGGACGAGAGGGGTAAAGTGAAGAGGGGAGCGGGAGCCGGGGAGATCGTGTTAACGAGGCGGCTTCTGAAGGAGAATTAAACACCGGGGGAAAAGAAGCGCCGTCGGCCTCCTTTCTCCTGCTTAGGGTACTTAGGGCTGTTTTAAAAGGTGTTTCAAAGCACGCATTTGCGGCGAACCCGGGCTTTCGGCGTTCGAGGGGAATCCGGGATGAATGTAGGCACACATCGGCGCTTTCTGAATGGAGGGAGGTAGAAAGGGAGGCGGATAGGGGACTTAGACGGCAACACGGGGGTCAGAAGTGCTCGAGGATTACAAGCTAGCTAAGCCTTTCAGGATCCCTTGTTTTCACTTGTTCGCTGTTGTTTGTTGTTCAGACATTTGGTGTATGTGTGTGTGTGTGGGGGGGGGGGGGGTAGGGGGTTGAGAAACGTGTGTGTGTGTGGAATTAGTTGAGCAGAAAGGCAGTCCATTCACACCTCTTGTCGGCAGTTTTGGAGTAATACCCCAGCCCTCCCGTTCTGCGTTGCCGTGAAAGAGCGTTAGTGTCGGCTTTTGTGCACACCAGAAAGAGAAAAAAGGAGGCTCTTTGGATTCCGCCGGAGGAACAAGAGGATTTGGGATTTAAAAAACAAAAAAAAAACGCCCCCCAAAAAAACCTGATCCGCTCTCACTTTGATTAGATCGGCAGGAGAGCTCGCACCCTCTTTGTTGATTAATCAAGAGATTTTCTCTCTTGTGAACCAACACATACACACACACCCGAACAAGTGTGTAAAGCTTCAGAAGAATTCGCGTTTTACTCGTGTCTTACTATCATACTTTCACATCTGCTGAGGGTTTTTACGTGTTATAAAACACGTCTGGATTGAACCCTCAACCCCCTTGTCGGAACGTGACTATAAAAAAAAGTTCTGGCTTGGAGATTTGACGATCCCATCGAGTAACAGATGACAAAATGCTGGAACGGAAAAAAAAGAAAGAGAAAAACACAATAACACTCTAACAAATCGTTCCGCGGCGCTAATTTGGAAAGCAGGCGCGCGGAGTGCGATTTGACACCACCAAAATAAAGCCCAGCATAGCCGGGAATAAACAGATGAGAGCCGTGTCATCTGTTTATCTCACGTAGGCTTTCATTAAGAATTCCTGATGTTCTTGACACTGTGTGTTTATTCAAGTGTGATTTTTATTTAACGTTTGGGGGAGCGCAGATCTGCAGATCTATCAGCGGGCTTGGCGTGGCACAAAGCGATCGTACCAACAGCACGGTTGGCTTCTCTATCTTCTCGTCTCTGTTTTACAGTCTAACTTGCATGTCATGGGGGTTGGAAGATCCTCCATTGGAAGCAAAACCTAATGCAACAACTTAATGCCCCTGAGCATAAGAGGTACAGTCTTTCTTCTCCAAAAATGAAGTTACCCCATCATCCCCTTTGCGCAGACCACTGGAGTTCCTCCACATCGCACTCGTCCACGCATGTCTTAATAGACGTTGCTTTAGACACGTGACAGTCATCCTGGAAACAGAAAGATATAATGAAGCCACCTCAGTAGTTTTTAAAATTTAAAACCCCTTTTTCTCCCACTTTAGCGCATCCAATTTCTACCCGTCAATCATCCTCTCACTAATGCTGGTCCCTGCTCCTGATTGGGGAGGACGTGTCTGCTCCACGCCCCCTCCGACACATGCACAGCAATCGAACATCTTATCACCTACACTTGACGAGCGCAGTGCGGTACAGCGCTGTGCACGGAGGGCCACACCCTCTACCGCACTCCATCCCCATCTACGTGCAGGCGCCACCAACCAGCCAGCAAAGGTCGTAATCGCACTAGTCTGAGATAGAGTCCCCATCCGGCTTTAGTCCCGCCCCTTATCTGAACAACAGGCCAATCGTTGTTCATGTAGCCACCCAGCCTCAGCCGGCGAGGCAGAGCCGAGATTCGATACGATGTATTCGAGATCTCAGCTCTGGTGAACAGCGTGTGTTTCTAAGAATTCGGACAGCCTCCGTCTTAGGAGTGCAGGTATGATGACGTAAAATATTGTCTATGTAGAGAGCTCACTAGGTTTTCGGCTAGACCCCATGGCTCTCCTTGGCCTAGTGCAGGAAGAGTTGACAAGGTGGTTTGAAGATCCTACATCGGAAGTAAAACCTCAAAGCCCCTGAGCATAAGAGGTACAGTCTTTCTTCTCCAAAAAAAGTAACCCCATCATCACCTTTGCGCTGACCACTGGAGTTCCTCCACATCGCACTCGTCCACGCATGTCTTCAAGGACGCTGCTTTAGACACGTGACCTGGTCATGGTCATCCTGGAAACAGAAAGATTCTTTCTCAAACAGTTGCCACACATTCAAAACATCCAAAGCGACTTTACTGTGACACAATACAGTCTAAGCAATTGAGGGTTAAGGACCTTGCTCAAGGGCCCAACAGTGGCAACTTGGCAGTGGTGAGGCTTGAACTGGCAATCTTCTGATTACTGGACCAGTACCTTAACCACTAGGCTACAACTGCAACCCAGCAAGTTCAACATGTCCAAAATGAATGAAGTTACCTTTCCCCCCTTCTGCACAGTTCCTCCACATCACATTAGTCCAAGCATGTCTTCATGGACATTACTTTAAACATGTGACTAGTCATCCTGGAAACAGAAACGGTTGCCACACATTTTGGGGGCACATAATTTTCTTAAGGGTTTTTTAAACCCTTGGATGGGTCGTGAGCCAGGAGGCTTTATGTCACATCTTGTAAACCACAGTGAAACCAGATTGCCGAAAATTCCTGTTTTAATAAATTAAACAGTAGTACCTTGAAACTCTACGTCAGTTGGTTCTGGAAGTGGCATTGAGTTTCAAGGTATTTTTTCCCATAAGGATGTAGGGGAAACCTGTTAATGCATTCTGTGGTCCCATGGAACTGCATATATTTTAGGCTAATGTAAAATAATGGTTTGTTTTTGACACTGAAAATAACACAAATATATCGTGTCCAAGGAAGGTATATCTTGCCTGACCCACGCTCTCTCCGATGCCTGCGTACTCCACAGACCCCTTCTTATTCGCCATACTTTGGTGGATTCGCACGTGAGGCCAGTCCTGCGCATGGAGAGTCATGCACTGATCTCCACATTCCTCCACTACTGAACAGGTGCTTTGGGCTACTAACTTGGGTCCTTACACAGCATCGAAGACCCTGCCCCTTTTTTAGTCCAGAGGTGAGGTTCAAACTCGAGGAGTAAGTTTATTTTTTTGGATGCATTTTGCCATCATTTTTTTCTGGTTCTGTGTTATCTAAAACATTGCAGATTGGGTCAACTTGGGTCCTGTAACAGCACCCCACTCAACGTGTGCAATGGATTTATTCAGAAATAAACATGATTCTAAGTAGAAGGTTTATTACTGTGCTGTACTATTTTTTTTCTAAACAAATATGATGAATAAGAAGAAACACCAGACATTTAGGACCTCACGTACAATCTTTACTAAAAAATAACATCATAATGAGTCACCTAGGCTTAATGGCAAACAATATAATGACAAATATCTGCCAAGCTAAATGAATCCTTTACCACGTTGACATCCTCTCAATTAAACGACAGCTAAGATATTAATAGATCCACGTTATACCGTGCTTAAAGATGTTAAGGAATCTAAATCATCTTTATTTCATCAGATAGGTAATTTCATGTTTGTGATTACGACAGCAGCCTCTCGAAGTGTGTGTGGGAGAAAGAGATAGAAAGACGACAAGGGTGTCAGCGCTAGAAAGAAAGAGATTGAGTGAGAATGATAAACAGAAAGGAGGGGGTGGATTTCAACAATAAATCAAGTTCCACACTAATCTATTTAGCATGCTTTCACCATTATACTGTCAGTGAAACAGCTAATTAATTAACTGATGCCACAAAGAAGAGCTTTTGAATGAGCCCATTTGGGTAATTACTACCAAGAGCCGTTTGGGCGACTCATTTACCGCAGCTGCACGGGCACTCCGTCCTGATACTGCGACATTAGAGAAATGACAAAGAATTTAGGTTATGTATGTGTTTATTTGTGCATGTGCTTAATGGTGGTGACAAATCCGGGCAAAGATATAAAGTGTGGCACATTTATCCATTACGTTCTACTCCAGTGTATGTATTCAAGCGTAAAGCAGAGCAATGTTAGTCCTGGACTCTTTGGGTTCAAAAACCTCCTCCGTCCACAGTTTATGAATAGTTTTGCATGCTCTTCTTTGTTAGCACTTTTTTATAAGAACATGCAGAAGATGGATTTGCATCTTTACATGCAGGAATCAACTGTATATTTTACATATGCAATATGTAAATTATTATTATTATTATTAATAACTATAATATGATAATTAATAACAATAGTAATTAGTATTAATATAATCTATATTTATAATAATAAAAATAATTATTTTAATAATAATTGTTATTATAAACACTTAATATTAATAATAATAATTATTAATAACTTATCATAAATAACAATAATAATTATTATACATTATAATATTAATAATAAATATTATAAAACAATAATAATTATCTTAAATAATAATATTAATAATGATTATTATAAAGATTATATGATAATAAATAACTATATTAATAATTATAAAAATGAATAATAATAATATATTGTATTTTTTAAAATATATTTTTTACATTGTCGGATTGTTTTTATAATATATTTCTCCTAAATAAGTAAATAAATAAATGTCTTCTATTTTATGCATTGCTGGAATAATAAAGCCTGTAAATTTGCTTATGCAATTTCTGGTGAAAATGTTACAAATTTTAAGGGGTTAAAACAAAAACTTCACATTTACTCACAGGGTATTTACTTCAATTAATAATAATTGAAAAGAAATGCTAATATTTTTATTAAATTAAATATGTACCCAGGATACACCCTTGAGGTATACCACTGTATTAAGTTGTGCAAAATAATGGTTTGAAATTAAGCCAGTGAGGTTCTAATGGTCAGGCGTCACGGCATCTATACATCGCAACTTTATTGTTACTGGTTTGTAATACATTTTTATACAATTGAAGAGGATGGTTGTCTGAATGCTTTTAATGAACAAAACTAAGCAGGATGCCAAAATAGCCCCTTGAGGAAATGTTTAAAATCTCTTCCTTAATAGAGATGTCTTAATAGAGACACAAGGTTATTGTGATGGAAACTTGTTTCAACTACAAAAAAAAATCTATTTGGTGTGGCGGTCATCTTTGATTAGATTACCTTTAGGATTCCAAACACCCAGTGTTCACACAAAAGTGAACATAATCACCGATTCAGCTCGTCGTACTAAGTAAATGAAACTGATCACAATACACAACCTAATCAAAGCGGAGGCCGGAGAAGAGAAACGGCTCGGAGGCAAAGCCAGTGTGGGAAAACACGTCTTCTGCTCGTGAACAATGTGGACGCTGACATAAAGAGAACAACTCAGCCGACAAAAGAGCTGATGAAGATCGTTCCACCGAGCGCTGTGCCGTGGTCAGTGTTTTTAACACCTATGGCTTTGGAGAAAAGAAAAAAAGGGAAGGGCGAAACCCTCTCCATCAGCTCGGTGCTTCTTCATCAATACTGCTCGATCTCTTCAGAGATTCTCTTTTCACCCCGGCTGTGTTCGTCATTAGCCCCCGCAACCTCCTGTTTGTTTGCCCTGGACGGAGGGCTGTTTGGCCTGAAAGAGGAAATCTGCCCTGCGAGAGGGAGATTAATGGGGCATAAAGGTGCTACGGTTAGAGAGGATTGGAATCAGGTTGGGCTAGAAGATATAGCGATCAAGATGTGAATGTGTTTGACACTCTTGAGAAATGCATCTGTATCAGCATGTTGAAGTGTTGTGGAGTCCAAGTATTAATTAGGAGAATCAGACCCCATCAATCCCCCTGTCAATTCAAGTATCTAGCTAGCAATTATACACTTTATTGCTATCTGAGTTCAACAATTCCATGCAAAACTATTTAAATATATAGACATTAGTACAACCCGAAATCAGAAAAAGTTGGGACAGCAATGTTTCTTACATTTACTTTGAGATATTTCATGTTTTGTCTGGTCAACTTCATTTCATTTATTAATAAACCTCCATTCCTGTACTTCAGGCCTGCAACACATTCCAAAAAAAGTTGGGACAGTAAAGCATTTACCACTTTGTAATCTTGCCGTTCCTTTTCACCACACTTAAAAGATGTTTTGGCACCGAGGAGACCAAGTGATTTAGTGTTTCAGCTTTTATTTTGTTCCATTCTTCCTGCAAACACGTCTTAAGATGTGCAACAGTACGGGCTCATCATTGCATTTTTGGTTTCAAAATCCTCCACACATTCTCTATTGTGGACAGGTCAGGACTGCAGGCAGGCCAGTCCAGTACCCGTACCCTCTTCTTCCACAGCCGTGCCTTTGTAATGTGTGCAGCATGTGGTTTTGCATCGTCTTGTAGAAAAATGCATGAACGTCCCTGGAAAAGACGACGTCTTGAAGGCAGCACATGTTGCTCTAAGATCTCAATGTACTTTTCTGCATTAATGCTGCCATCACATAAGTGTAAATGACCTTTGCCAAGGGCACTGACACAGCCCCATACCATGACAGACCCTGGCTTTTGGACTTGTTCCTGATAACAGTCTGGATGGTCCTCTTCGTCTTTGGGCTGGAGCACACGGCATCCATTTTTCCAAAAATGACCTGGAATGCTAATTCATCTGACCACAATACACGTTTCCACTGTATCCATCCTAGATGCCTCAGAGCCCAGAAAAGTCGACGCTGCTTCTGGACATGGTTAACATAAAGCTTCTTATTTGCACAGTAAAGTTTTAAGTGGCATTTGTGCATGTAACTCTGTATTGTAGTGCTTGACAAAGGTTTGCCAAAGTAATCCCTCACCCATGTGGTTATATCAGCTATTGTTGAGTGGTGGTTCTTGATGCAGTGCCGTCTGAGTGATGGAAGATCACGGGCGTTCAGCTTAAGCTTGCACCCTTGGCTTTTACGCACTGAAATTCCTCCTGATTCCTTGAATGGTTTAATGATATTATGCACTGTAGAGGGAGAAATATGCAAATCCCTTCCAATCTTTATTTGAGGTACATTGTTTTTAAACATTTCAATCATTTTCTCACACATTTGTTGACAAACTGGAGATCCTCTGATCATCTTTGCTCTTCAGCCTTTCCTGGATGCTGCTTTTGTACCAAACCATGATCACAATCACCTGTTTGGAATCACATCATTGTGTAGTTTTTTCACCTTATTACTAGCCCTAAATTGCCCCTGTCTTAACTTTTTTTTGGAATGTGTTGCAGGCCTGAAATGCAGGAATGGATGTTTATTAATAAATGAAATTAAGTTAAGCAGACAAAACATAAAATATCTCAGGTTCAAACTGTCCACAACCAAATATAAGTCAAAGTAAAATGTAAGGAACACAGCATTTTTATTTTATTGACATTTTCCATACTGTCCCAATTTTTTTCTGATTTGAGGTTGTACATTTACAATAATCAATAATAATCAGAGTATGTATTATTGTAACGAATCAGCTATAATAACTTCATACTGTTCAGACGTCAGATTAGATGTGTATTGGATGTCTGTAGCCCATATTAATGTGGCATAAATCTAAATACATAAATATATAAAATATATATAAAATATATATATAAAAATATAATTTAAAACATTGCAGATTGGGTTAACTTTTCCCTGATGTGTGAACGTAGCTAAATAGAAGGTCTATTACTGTGCTGTTTTACCTTTTTAAAACAAATAGCTATAAATAATACACACAATAAATTCAGGACGCCTCACGTACAATTCTGACAGCTAATAACATCATAATAGGCTTAATGGCAAACAGTTTAATGACAAATATCTGCCAACCTAAATGAATCCTTTACCACGTTGACATCCTTTCAATTAAACGACAGCGAAGATATTAATAGATCCACGTTATACCACGTTTAAAGACGGAAAGCAATCTAAATCATCTTTATTTAATCGAAAGGTAGTTTGTGGTTATGATAGCGGCCCCTCAAAGCAAGACTGTAGATTTGAACTGAACATGGGGTAAGGGGGTGGCAAATCTACCAAGGAGGAGGTCAATCCTGCCATATTAACCACTGACGGGCACACTATGGATCCCAACATTAGCTACTGAGTAGAATATGTTGACAGCAGTGGTGCCGGGCATTTAGAGCATACCAAATAACCCCAATACCATAACCTGCCCCCCCAAATATACTGTATATTGTGATTATGGCCTTGTATCAAAGTAAATAAAATGTACATTAAAATTGAATTAAAGTAATCACAAGGCATAAATTAGTGTAACAAATCAGTTACACTTTCTACTTGCAGATTCATCCACCTAATTGATAGTTTATATTAGATCCCATATTAGCTGCCTAAGTAGAGAGGATTCTAATAAGACCTTTATACAAATTAAAAATCAATAAGAATTTATTTACATTGAAAAGAATTGTTGCTGTGCATTCGTCCCCCATGTTTGTAATTTTTTGTGAGAAAAGTTGTGTCGCACTAAATGCTGGGATTGCCTTTACGGCTGAGGAAACATGGGATGCTTCCTCGTTATTCAGTCAGATTATTGCTTTGAATTAGGTCACCTCAGTAGGCAGCATTTCAAGGTATCTAAGAATTTAGACATCCTTCTTCTCGGGAGTGAGTGTAGGATGACATAAAATGCGTCTATGTAGAGAGCTCACTAAGTTTTCAGTCAGACCCATTGTGTTATTATTAATATTATTTTTTTTACAGAAACCCAAAAATCCATGCTTAATTTATATAATTTTAATAATATATATATATATACACCGATCAGCCGTAACATTAAAACCACCTCCCTGTTTCTACACTCACTGTCCATTTTATCAGCTCCACTTACCACATAGAAGCACTTTGTAGTTCTACAATTACTGACTGTAGTCCATCTGTTTCTCTGCATGCTTTGTTAGCCCCCTTTCATGCTGTTCTTCAATGGTCAGGACCCCCACAGGACCACCACAGAGCAGGTATTATTTAGGTGGTAGATGATTCTCAGCACTGCAGTGACACTGACATGGTGGTGGTGTGTTAGTGTGTGTTGTGCTGGTATGAGTGGATCAGACACAGCAGCACTGCTGGAGTTTTTAAATACCGTGTCCACTCACTGTCCACTCTATTAGACACTCCTACCTAGTTGGTCCACCTTGTAGATGTAAAGTCAGAGACGATCGCTCATCTATTGCTGCTGTTTAAGTTGGTCATCTTCTAGACCTTCATCAGTGGTCACAGGACGCTGCCCACGGGGCGCTGTTGGCTGGATATATTTGGTTGGTGGACTATTCTCAGTCCAGCAGTGACAGTGAGGTGTTTAAAAACTCCATCAGCATTGCTGTGTCTGATCCACTCATACCAGCACAACACACACTAACACACCACCACCATGTCAGTGTCACTGCAGTGCTGATAATGATCCACCACCCAAATAATACCTGCTCTGTGGTGGTCCTGTGGGGGTCCTGACCATTGAAGAACAGGGTGAAAGCAGGCTAAAAAGGACAGTGAGTGTAGAAACAAGGAGGTGGTTTTAATGTTATGGCTGATCTGTGTATTTAGCCATACATATGTGTGTGTATATATATATATATACGTATATATATATATATATATATATACAGTGTATCACAAAAGTGAGTACACCCCTCACATTTCTGCAAATATTTTATTATATCTTTTCATGGGACAACACTATAGAAATAAAACTTGGATATAAGTTAGAGTAGTCAGTGTACAACTTGTATAGCAGTGTAGATTTACTGTCTTCTGAAAATAACTCAACACACAGCCATTAATGTCTAAATGGCTGGCAACATAAGTGAGTACACCCCACAATGAACGTGTCCAAATTGTGCCCAAAGTGTCAATATTTTGTGTGACCACCATTATTATCCAGCACTGCCTTAACCCTCCTGGGCATGGAATTCACCAGAGCTGCACAGGTTGCTACTGGAATCCTCTTCCACTCCTCCATGATGACATCACGGAGCTGGTGGATGTTAGACACCTTGAACTCCTCCACCTTCCACTTGAGGATGCGCCACAGGTGCTCAATTGGGTTTAGTCCATCACCTTTACCTTGAGCTTCCTCAGCAAGGCAGTTGTCATCTTGGAGGTTGTGTTTGGGGTCGTTATCCTGTTGGAAAACTGCCATGAGGCCCAGTTTTCGAAGGCAGGGGATCATGCTCTGTTTCAGAATGTCACAGTACATGTTGGAATTCATGTTTCCCTCAATGAACTGCAGCTCCCCAGTGCCAGCAACACTCATGCAGCCCAAGACCATGATGCTACCACCACCATGCTTGACTGTAGGCAAGATACAGTTGTCTTGGTACTTCTCACCAGGGCGCCGCCACACATGCTGGACACCATCTGAGCCAAACAAGTTTATCTTGGTCTCGTCAGACCACAGGGCATTCCAGTAATCCATGTTCTTGGACTGCTTGTCTTCAGCAAACTGTTTGCGGGCTTTCTTGTGCGTCAGCTTCCTTCTGGGATGACGACCATGCAGACCGAGTTGATGCAGTGTGCGGCGTATGGTCTGAGCACTGACAGGCTGACCTCCCACGTCTTCAACCTCTGCAGCAATGCTGGCAGCACTCATGTGTCTATTTTTTAAAGCCAACCTCTGGATATGACGCCGAACACGTGGACTCAACTTCTTTGGTCGACCCTGGCGAAGCCTGATCCGAGTGGAACCTGTCCTGGAAAACCGCTGTATGACCTTGGCCACCATGCTGTAGCTCAGTTTCAGGGAGTTAGCAATCTTCTTATAGCCCAGGCCATCTTTGTGGAGAGCAACAATTCTATTTCTCACATCCTCAGAGAGTTCTTTGCCATGAGGTGCCATGTTGAATATCCAGTGGCCAGTATGAGAGAATTGTACCCAAAACACCAAATTTAACAGCCCTGCTCCCCATTTACACCTGGGACCTTGACACATGACACCAGGGAGGGACAACGACACATTTGGGCACAATTTGGACATGTTCACTGTGGGGTGTACTCACTTTTGTTGCCAGCTATTTAGACATTAATGGCTGTGTGTTGAGTTATTTTCAGAAGACAGTAAATCTACACTGCTATACAAGCTGTACACTGACTACTCTAAGTTATATCCAAGTTTCATGTCTATAGTGTTGTCCCATGAAAAGATATAATGAAATATTTGCAGAAATGTGAGGGGTGTACTTACTTTTGTGATACACTGTATATATATATATACTGTATATATATAGGTAGGATTAAATGTTACCAATGAATTGACTGGATGGAGCATTAAAAAATGGTTCTATGAGTGCTGTCCAAATTCTATTCATCAATTGTTCACCTTATAAAGGTTTTTAATAAAGAAAAAAAGAAGCCAGGTGTCCCAGTGACACATTTTCAGCAAATGTGCACAAAACCCAACCAGCATCTTTCTCTGATTTCTTTCTCTCTCTATTCCTCTCTCTCTCTCCTCATCCACTCACTCAATATGTGGATTTTTATTGACAAGAGGTGCCGTGCGGCTCTGGAAACGCTCGAAAAAATGAAGTCTGTCCCATTCTCTCTCCTCATCTAACACTCCGAACGTTGAGTTTTATTGACAAGAGGCGCTGTGCGTCTCAGGCGACGCTTAAAAAAAATGAAGTCCACCCCGTTCTCCATCTCTCCCTCTCATTTCACCCCCCTCCATCGGTCCTGCGCTCCCTTCGTCTTCCCTCACGCCCTCCCGCTTTTTTTTTTTTTCGCTTGCTTGCTTGCTTGCTTGTGAGATTTGCCTAACAAAAGGCCGCCTCTGCCCAAGGTCAGATAAGGAACCGGGGCGCAAGGAGCTGCAGCCACGGCTCCTTTCATTCGTCTTCGCCCCTCCGTTTCTGTGAATTATCTCCACCGCACATAATGATCATTACGGAGGACGGAGGAGAGGAGATAAGTGAGAGGCAGGATGTGTGTGTGTGAGAGAGAGAGAGAGAGATTTCAGGCAGGGGTTTGGTAGTACTTTGTAACGGTCTCAGTCGTGTACACTTCCCACCCATATTCAGTCCCTAGAGTTTTAGCTTTGGTTTTCAGCCTGTTTTGAGGTTGCCATTATGCTTGGTTGTTGCCTGTTAAAACCCTTTTGTGTTTGCAGACCAGTCCAAAGTATCAGGGCAATTTTAGGGCAGTTGTAACCTAGTGGTTAAGGTACTGGACTAGTAATCGAAAGGTCACTGGTTCAAGCCTCACTATTGCCAGGTTGCCACTGTTGGACCCTTGATTGCTTAGACAGTATAGGGTTACAGTACTGTAAGTACACCGATCAGCCATAACATTAAAACCACCTCCTAGTTTCTACACGCACTGTCCATTTTATCAGCTCCACTTACCATATAGGAGCACTTTGTAGTTCTACAATTAATGACTGTACTCCATCTGTTTCTCTGCATTCTTTGTTAGCCCCCTTTCATGCTGTTATTCAATGGTCAAGATTCCCACAGAACCACCACAGAGCAGGTATTACTTGGGTGCTGGATCATTCTCAGCTCTGCAGTGACACTGACATGGTGGTGGTGTGTTAGTGTGTGTTGTGCTGGTGTGAGTGGATCAGACACAGCAATGCTGATGGAGTTTTTAAACACCTCACTGTCCACTGCTGGACTGAGAATAGTCCACCAACCAAACATATCCAGCCAACAGCGCCCCATGGGCAGCGTCCTGTGACCACTGATGAAGGTCTAGAAGATGACCAACTCAAACAGCAGCAATAGATGAGCGATCATCTCTGACTTTACGTCTACAAGGTGGACCAACTAGGTAGGAGTGTCTAATTGAGTGGACAGTGAGTGGACTCCAGCAGCGCTGCTGTGTCTGATCCACTCATACCAGCACAACACACACTAACACACCACCACCATGTCAGTGTCACTGCAGTGCTGAGAATGATCCACCACCTAAATAATACCTGCTCTGTGGTGGTCCTGTGGGGGTCCTGACCATTGAAGAACAGGTTAAAAGCAGGCTAAAAAGGTATGTAGAGAAACAGATGGACTACAGTTATTGTAGAACTACAAAGTGCTTCTATATGATAAGTGGAGCTGATAAAATGGACAGTGAGTGTAGAAACAAGGAGGTGGTTTTAATGTTATGGCTTATTGGTGTATATATATCTATATGTTTGATGAGACCTTTAAGATCAATGTCTAGTCTAATAATCAATTAAATATAGTTATTGGTTATTCATAAGGTTGAATTAAATTTTTTAAATAATAAATAAATCAGACCAAACTGTATTTTCTTCTTTCTCATTGGTTTCATATTGATAAATTATATTTTTTGGCTCTTACTGTCTTTCACTGGAGTCCCAGAGCTGTATAAATGCCTTAGTAACTTATTCTAGACGAATATGTTTGAATTAATCAAAACAATTTTTTATTTTTTTTTATTTTACTGTTTCTTGAGTTCCATGGTAAGCAGCTTGGTCTTCTTCCAAGCCTCCAAACCCCACTCCCCACGTTCCTTGACCCCTACAACCCCAAACATGCTATCTGAAAGACAGCTAAGCCCTGTAATCCTCAGCCTTGTGCTGGCAAGTCTAGCCCAGAGAAATCGCTAAGGCATCTAGATGAGGCGTCTGTGTTGGACAGATACTGGCGGTGAACGAACGCGTGTGGAGATGCCTATCACAACAGCCGTATTGTAAGCTTCAAACGATGACAGGTTAACCTGTTCAACCCAAACACACAGGTCCCTGTAGATCAGCGTAGTCATGTTCTTTGTAATTATCACCTTTTATAGCCTTCATAGTGAAGTCAGGATGTAAAGTGCATGTTAAAAATACACTGCTGTCAACGAATACAATTAAGAATCGATCATTCATCACTCATCATTAATTATTTTATAACCTACAGTGTATCACAAAAGTGAGTACACCCCTCACATTTCTGCAAATATTTTATTATATCTTTTCATGGGACAACACTGACAAAATGACACTTTGACACAATGAAAAGTAGTCTGTGTGCAGCTTACTGTATATAACAGTGTAAATTTATTCTTCCCTCAAAATAACTCAATATACAGCCATTAATGTCTAAACCACCAGCAACAAAAGTGAGTACACCCCTAAGAGACTACACCCCTAAATGTCCAAATTGAGCACTGCTTGTCATTTTCCCTCCAAAATGTCATGTGATTTGTTAGTGTTACTAGGTCTCAGGTGTGCATAGGGAGCAGGTGTGTTCAATTTAGTAGTACAGCTCTCACACTCTCTCATACTGGTCACTGAACGTTCCAACATGGCACCTCATGGCAAAGAACTCTCTGAGGATCTTAAAAGACGAATTGTTGCGCTACATGAAGATGGCCAAGGCTACAAGAAGATTGCCAACACCCTGAAACTGAGCTGCAGCACAGTGGCCAAGATCATCCAGCGTTTTAAAAGAGCAGGGTCCACTCAGAACAGACCTCGCGTTGGTCGTCCAAAGAAGCTGAGTGCACGTGCTCAGTGTCACATCCAACTGCTGTCTTTGAAAGATAGGCGCAGGAGTGCTGTCAGCATTGCTGCAGAGATTGAAAAGGTGGGGGGTCAGCCTGTCAGTGCTCAGACCATACGCCGCACACTACATCAAATTGGTCTGCATGGCTGTCACCCCAGAAGGAAGCCTCTTCTGAAGTCTCTACACAAGAAAGCCCGCAAACAGTTTGCTGAAGACATGTCAACAAAGGACATGGATTACTGGAATCATGTCCTATGGTCTGATGAGACCAAGATTAATTTGTTTGGTTCAGATGGTCTCAAGCATGTGTGGCGGCAATCAGGTGAGGAGTACAAAGATAAGTGTGTCATGCCTACAGTCAAGCATGGTGGTGGGAATGCCATGGTCTGGGGCTGCATGAGTGCAGCAGGTGTTGGGGAGTTACATTTCATTGAGGGACACATGAACTCCAATATGTACTGTGAAATACTGAAGCAGAGCATGATCCCCTTCCTCCGGAAACTGGGTCGCAGGGCAGTGTTCCAGCATGATAATGACCCCAAACACACCTCTAAGACGACCACTGCTTTATTGAAGAGGCTGAGGGTAAAGGTGATGGACTGGCCAAGCATGTTTCCAGACCTAAACCCAATAGAACATCTTTGGGGCATCCTCAAGCGGAAGGTGGAGGAGCGCAAAGTCTTGAATATCCGCCAGCTCCGTGATGTCGTCATGGAGGAGTGGAAAAGCATTCCAGTGGCAACCTGTGAAGCTCTGGTAAACTCCATGCCCAGGAGAGTTAAGGCAGTTCTGGGAAATAATGGTGGCCACACAAAATATTGACACTTCAGGAACTTTCACTAAGGGGTGTACTAACTTTTGTTGCCGGTGGTTTAGACATTAATGGCTGTATATTGAGTTATTTTGAGGGAAGAATAAATGTACACTGTTATATAAGCTGCACACAGACTACTTTTCATTGTGTCAAAGTGTCATTTTGTCAGTGTTGTCCCATGAAAAGATATACTTAAATATCTGCAGAAATGTGAGGGGTGTACTCACTTTTGTGATACACTGTGCATAGGCCATACGGATGAATGTGTGGGTGTACGATCACTGACTGTAGTTCATGTGTTGCTCTTTACTCTTTTTTACCCTCCATACCCTGTTTTTCAGTTGATAAGGACCACCATGGGGTTACCACTGACCAGATGATATGACCAGTTGATGTACAGTTACAGACTAGAGCTAGTTCTTATTTTATGCACTCTAATCTTTGACACTATCTGATCACATGATCACATGATTCTGCTGGCTTATATCCAAAGCGACTCACAATTATGACTGAATACAATTTGAGCACGTAAGGGTTTAGGGCCTTGCTCAGGGACCCAACAGTAGCAACTTGGAGGGTGTGGGGCTTAAACCGGCAACCTTTTCGGTACCTAGTCCAGTACTTTAACCACTGAGCTACCACTGCTCTTTTAGTCCTTTTAAATGAAAGCACTATTCTCCCAGTATTTAAACTCAGGTGTTTAAAAATCCCAACAACACTGCTGTACCTGCACACTACAGCACAATTGATTACATCATTATCGTACAGAGAATTATCATCTGGGTAGTGGGGGTCCTATGTATGGGGATTTCTTATGAATTATAAATTGGATATAAATGGGTGACAGAGTGTACAAAGCAAAATATGGGCTACAGTCAGTAGTTGTATACCCTAATGCTGTACCAGAAGCTCTGCCTCACTATGGATGTAAGAGTCAAGCCCAAAGATAGTGAGTGGGGTTGAGGTCAGGGCTCACATCATGTTTTTACGGGCTTCGGTTAGGTGTCAGGTCCACCATCCAAATGGAAGGGTGACAGAGTGTTCAAGGCAAAAGGTGTGCTACAGTCAGTAGTTGTATACCCTAATGCTGGACCAGGCTTTAATGCTGGACCAGAAGCTCTGCCTCACTATGGATGTAAGAGTCAAGAAAGTGTGTGGGGTTAAGGAGATAACACTCCAGTTAGAGGAGTGTTAGAAGAAGAAAAGGTGAGGCGGTCATACCCAACATCACTGCACCTACTGTCAGCCATTGTGGTACATGGTTCCATCCAAGAGAAGATAACCATTGAAGACTTCAATATTTAAAAAACCATCTGGGTAGTGGGGGTCCTATGTATGGGGATCTCTTATGAATTATAAATTGGATATAAATGGGTGACAGAGTGTACAAAGCAAAATATGGGCTACAGTCAGTAATTGTATACCCTAATGCTGGACCAGAAGCTCTGTCTCGCTATGGATGTAGAAGTCAGTCCCAAAGATAGTAGGTGGGGATGAGGTCAGGGCTCAAATCATGTCTTTACGGGCTTCAGTCAGTAATTGTATACCCACTGCAGCTGAGTATGTTAGAGAAGTGTTAAGTGTTGAGATGATCAAACCCAACAACACTGCACCTACTGTAACAATATGACTTTGATTTAATATTTTGATCATAATTCTTAGACTGAATGTCCTCCCCATATATAATCGTTGGTGGCGCACAGCTCCAGTGACACGGGAAAGAAAAGGTGAGGCATTTATACCCAACAACACTGCACCTACTGTCAGCCATTGTGAGACATAGTTGTAGAGAAGGTAACCATATGACATTGATTTAATGTTTTGATCATAATTCTTAGACTGAATGTCCTCCCTGTATATAATCGCTGTTCCTGGGTTACTGGAAGAAAAGGTGAGGCATTAATACCCAACAACACTGCACCTACTGTTAACATTTGACTTTGATTTAATATTTTGATGATAATTCTCAGATTGAATGTCCTCCCCGCATATAATCGCTGTTGGTGAGGCATTTATACCCAACAACACTGCACCTACTGTCAGCCATCGTGAGACATAGTTGCGAATACCCATCCATGACAAGGTAACCATTAGGGCTGCACGATATATCATTTCAGCATCGTCATCGCGATGTGTGCATGCGCAATAGTCACATCGCAGGACGTGCGATGTCACTTAATGCAAATTAAATCAAATACGTCATGCTACAACTTTTTTGCTGCTTGACACAAAACGAAAATTCACACCGTTCTCATTTTCCATGACATACTGTATCTACCAGTGTGTTATTCGAACGCGCTACTTAGCGATTCCATCGGGTTTCGCGTTTAGCATTTAGCATCTTGCCATTAAAACCAATGGAATGAGGTGGGACAGCGCTAACATGTCAATATAACATCTCGATTCGTGTACAGAAAACTGTTACATTTGCTGACAAGCCCAAACTTGCAAATAAAACACTCAAAAATCAATAATTATTTCTTTACGTTTGAAAATAACTTTGTCCGCACCGTCAGCCATGTTTATTTTTCTGTGAGAGAAGAGATGCCGCAATGAATTCTGGGATTGCCTTCATCACTAAGGACGCTTCCGATTCTCACTCGTTCTTGAGTCAAAATAACATTGAAATATTAAGATGCCTCAGTAGTGAGATTAGTAAGGCATCTCGGATTTCGAACAGGTGTACAGCTGCTCTTTTGTTTGTATAGTTTTCTTTTAAATAATGTTTACTACTTGAAGAGGTTTTGATTGTGAAATAAAATATTAAAGGACCCATTTTGTCAATCCTGTTAATTCCCTCATGTGATATTGAAGCTTTCTTAGTTTAATGCTCAGTTTCAACCGAGTACAAAGATGTAACTTGTCATAATCTTTTGTATCTCTTGTAGGCACCACCCTTTTTCACAGATGAGCCCCTTATTTAGAGTAAGATACATGCATTATTAATATTATTAATAATGTGGTGAAAATTCCTGCATTTTTTTTTTATATCGCAGTATATATCGCAGGAAAAAAAAATCGCAATGTCAGTTTTTTTCCAATATCGTGCAGCCCTAGTAACCACTTTACTTTGATTTCATATTTTGATCATAACTGTTAGAATGAATGCCGGCTCCGCATATCATCGCTGTTGGTGCACAGCTCCAGTGACTCAGGATCGATTCCTCATTCAACTACACTCTGTGAAGAGTTTTCACCATATTATCTTTTTACCTCTTGACAAAATGCCACTAGGTGGACGGACTCGTATGCGTAAAAGAGTGAACGAATGAACAATAAAAAAAAAAAAATTATTAATTATAATTAATGAATGAAGAAATCAATAAAGAAAATAAAGAAAAACACGACGCTATCATCATTTTTTATTTCTTCAAGCAGCAAAGACAAAAATGCACTTTTTCTTTTTTTTCTTGCTATAAATGATTAACAAAGAAAGCAAAAAAAAACCCCCCAAAACATGTTTGTTTAATATGCATTAAAGCAGCCCGCAGGCCCCTGGAACAGCCAGATAAAGTGGACACATCTCTGAGTGTTATGATAAGAAAGAGAGAGTGAGGGCGAGCGAGAGAGTGTGTGTATGCGTGATATCTCTGAATGGTACGATAAGAGACGGCAGCGAGACGGCAGCATGCAATGCAACAACATGAACAACGGAGAGGGAGGGAGGGAGGGATGGATGGAGGGGGGCGAGGGGGGGCTCTTTCTCTCCCCTGGGAGGACGGTCCTGCAGCACAATGCAAACAAGTCGGAGTGAATGGACGGATGGGAAGAGGACAGCTGTTTGAGATGACAGCGATGGCCATTCGTGCTCGGTGCGCCTGCCTCCCCGGCGTTCTATTCACAAAAACACACACACACACAATTACACACATCATGCATTTACATACACCGATCAGGCATAACATTATGACCACCTTCCTAATATTGTGTTGGTCCCCCTTTTGCTGCCAAAACAGCCCTGACCCGTCGAGGCATGGACTCCACTAGACCCCTGATGGTGTGCTGTGGTATATGGCACCGAGATGTTAGCAGCAGATCCTTTAACTCCTGTAAGTTGTGAGGTTGGGCCTCCATGGATCGGACTTGTTTGTCCAGCACATCCCACAGACGCTTTGTGGTAGGGCGCATTATCCTGCAGAAAGAGGCCACAGCCATCAGGGAATACCGTTTCCATGAAAGGGAGTACATGGTCTGCCACAATGCTTAGGTAGGTGATACGTGTCAAAGTAACATCCACATGGATGGCAGGACCTAAGGTTTCCCAGCAGAACATTGCCCAAAGCATCACACTGCCTCCGCCCGGCTTACCTTCTTCTCATAGTGCATCCTGGTGCCATGTGTTCACCAGGTAAGCGACACACACGTACCCGGCCATCCACGTGATGTAAAAGAAAACGTGATTCATCAGACCAGGCCACCTTCTTCCATTGCTCCATGGTCCAGTTCTGATGCTCACATGCCCATTGTTGGCACTTCCGGTGGTGGACAGGGGTCAGCATTGGCACCCTGACTGGTCTGCGGCTATGCAGCCCCATACGCAACAAACTGTGATGCACTGTGTAATCAGACACCTTTCTATCAGAACCAGCATTAACTTCTTCAGCAATTTGAGCTACAGTAGCTTGTCTGTCGTCTGTTCGGTCCCCACGTGCATCAATGAGCCTTGGCCGCCCATGACCCTGTCGCTGGTTTACCAAAGTTCTTTCCTTGGACCACTTTTGATAGATACTGACCACTGCAGACTGGGAACACCCCACCAGAGATGCAGTTTTGGAGATGCTCTGATCCAGTCGTCTAGCCATCACAATTTGGCCCTTGCCAAACTTGCTCAAATCCTCACGCCTGCTCATTTTTCCTGCTTCTAACATCAACTTTGAGGATAAAATGTTCACTTGGTGCCTAATATATCCCTCCCACTAACAGGTGCCATGATGAAGAGATAATCAGTGTTATTTGCTTCACCTGTCAGTGGTCATAATGTTTTACCTGGTATTATTTGTACGAACGGCACAAATTTGAAAATCATTGGTATGGTCAAAAAAAAGTGGACCAAGAGCTCCAGCTCCTTATGGAGCATTTTATTAGGTACACCTATCTAGTACTCCACTTCTGTACAGGCGCCTCGGGTTACTAACCAGGGTCCTTACACAACGTCGAACTCCTCTGTTGGTGAAGTGTCTGTAGGAATTTGTGCCCCTTCATGCACTAAGCATTGATGTTGGCTGAGAAGGCTTGCGATCACGGAGGTTGAGGTCAGTGTTCTGTGCAGGCCACTGGAGTTCCTCTGCACCAGTTCATCAAATCAAAATTTACTGACCAAAACCTCTGAACTTATAAATAAATAATAAATAATAATGAATATTTTAGAATTTTGGTTCATCGTCCATGCTTACGGCAGACTCAAATCCTCACTGTAACCCACTCAAAAGAAAAAGAGAGAGAAAAAAGAGGAGTCACATTAATTAGTGGAAGCCCAAAGGCAAACCTGTAAGGGGCGGAGGGGTGTTAAAAAGAGTGACATAACCCCCCCTAGTCTTTCTTTTGGATTCTTGCTAATGCACACGCTCTCTTTTTCTCCAGCTTGGAATAAGACAGAGGTGCTAGACTGGGCCTCGTACCGTGTGTACGTGTACCCACCCGACACGGAGCGTTTGATGTGAGGTTGTTTTGGGGAAGCTGTGCCCTTGTTAGTGGTCATTACTGACTGATTGAGTGTTTGGGGTTTGGATTTGAATCGTGAGTGACCTCTGTTTTGTTTTATGTGGTGTGTGAATAGGCTCTGTGTGTGTGTGTGTGTGTGTGTTTTATCACATTGCTGTTCCATTTTCTGTTTCCATACAAACAATTAATTGTCAACAGTTTGGGGAAGGTCCAATTCTGACCCAGCCAAAAAAAGACATGGTTTGATCTGGAGGACCTCAATCGACTTTCTGACCTTTTCGATGAATTGGAATGTCCATTGTGGGGTGGTACGCTGGCTTGGCACTGTCTCCTCAAAGCAAGAAGGTCCTGGGTTCGAGTCCCATGTGGACCGGTTTCTTCTGGGTGTTTCGGTTTCTTTCCACAGTCCAAAGATATACAGTCAGGTTAATTGGAGATACTAAAATTGCCCTAGGTGTGTGTTTGTATGACCTGGCAACCCGGGCATTTCCTACCTTTTTGCCCAGTGAATCGTACACATCGCCACCCTAAATAGGATAAATGGATGGTAAAACAGACAATCAATGAATGAACGTTGATCGAGAGCTCAGTACCTGACCTTACGAAAGCTCTTTTAAACAAATGGGCACAAATTCCCACAGAAACACTTCAGAATCTGGTGCAAAAATGAAAATTGGATATCAACAACAATCAGATGTCGGGCAGCTTGGTGGCTCGGTCGGTAGCACTGTCTCCATACAGCAAGAACATCCTGGTGGGGCGGTCCAGGTCCTTTCTGTGTGGATGTTCATGTTCTCCGGATGTGCATGTTCTCCCCGTGTCTCCGTGGGTTTTCTCCGGGAGCTCGGGTTTCCTCCCACAGACATGCTGTCAGATTAATTGGAGATACTAAAATTGTACAATCCACATCCATAATATCAAACAATTAAAATGCTTCCTTGTAGCAACAGTTTAGGGAAGGTCCAATTTTGACCGGAATCCAGCCAAAAAGACATGGTTTGATCTGGAGGACCTCAAGTGACCTTCTGACCTTTTTGATGAATTGGAATGTCCATTGTGGTTAGCACTGTCTTCTCAAAGCAAGAAGGTCCTGGGTTTGATTCCCATGTGGACCAGTTTCTTTTGGGTGCTCCGTTTTCCTCCCACAGTCCAAAGACATGTAGTCAGGTTAACTGTAAATACTAAAATTTCCCTAGGTGTGTGTTTGTGTGACCTGGCAACCTGTCCGGGGCGTTTTTTTTGCCCAGTGAATCATACCCATCGCCACCCTAAATAGGATAAATTTATGGTAATACAGTCAATTGATGAATAAACGTTCACTGAGAGCTCAGTGCCTGAACAAATGGGCACAAATTCCCACAGAAACACTCCAAAATCTGGTGCAAAAGTGCATCCGATGTCCAAAAACCCATTAATACTGTGTTTTCCCTGCGCCTGTCACATAATTCAGCATCAACACAGTATCAGCAGCAGCGTTTGTGTTTATTTCAGCTACACCGAAGGTGCCTTCACGTTAAAAGTTAAACATTCCTTTAATTGGAGGCACTAACGAGCTTTCGAGCTCACCAGCTACATTTAAAACACACGGCGTCTGCGAAAGCATCTCGTTAATTAGTCCTTTAAAGAAATGGGAATACGTTCATTAACTGATTGGGGAAAACAAACAAACATCTTCCACTTCACTTGAACGGAAACATGTTTTTATTAAAAAGTGAGTTTGATTATTAAGTGTTTAACAGTAAACGTTTAATGTGACCCCATTTCTGTAAAAGATGGGACATTTTGGATGTGATTTGTTAATTTACTTGAATCTTCCTAACGCACTGTCCATTTTTCCAATACGCACTGTCCATTTTATCAGCTCCACTTATTATATAGAAGCACTTTGTAGTTTTACAATTACTGACTGTAGTCCATCTGTTTCTATACATACTTTTTTAACTTGCTTTCACCCTGTTCTTCAATGGTCAGGACCCCCACAGGACCACCACAGAGCAGGTATTATTTAGGTGGTGGATCATTCTCAGCACTGCAGTGACACTGACATGGTGGTGGTGTGTTAGTGTGTGTTGTGCTGGTATAAGTGGATCAGACACAGCAGCGCTGCTAAAGTTTTTAAATACCGTGTCCACTCACTGTCCACTCTATTAGACAATCCCACCTAGTTGGTCCACCTTGTAGATGTAAAGTCAGAGATGATCGCTCATCTATTGCTGCTGTTTGAGTTGGTCATCTTCTAGACCTTCATTAGTGGTCACAGGATGCTGCCCACACGGCGCTGTTGGCTGGATATTTTTGGTTGGTGGACTTTTCTCAGTCCAGCAGTGACAGTGAGGTGTTTAAAAACGTATCCACTCATACCAGCACAACACACACTAACACACCACCACCATGTCAGTGTCACTGCAGTGCTGAGAATGATCCACCACCCAAATAATACCTGCTCTGTAGTGGTCCTGTGGGCGTGCATATATACAGTATATATATAAACACACACAGACACATCCCTTACAATGGAGACTGATCTGTGGTGGTAGTGTGAATGTGTGCCTATGTATATGTGTGTGTGTGTGTGCATATCGATCCTGCAGGGTTATGCTGCCGCCAGGGTTCATTAACCTCTGTGATAATGACAAAGCGTTTACGGACAGCATGCCTCAGGGGGATCGTGGGATTGCGGCCCAGCAGAAACGTGATCACAGAGAGCAATTCCACTCGGAGTGTGCTCAAGTCAACAAAAAAAATGGACTAGTTTCATCACACCACACGCAGTCGAACATGCTTACAAAAACACTTCGATCAGGATGGATTTGGGATATTTTAGCAGCCACTGTGTGGATATATGATAGCAGTTTTTTAATTGATATTGCACTGCATGTTATGGTTCGTAAACAGTGTGATAAAAATAGCAGCCAAAAGCTTCCAAATGTCAAAAAGCTGCTGGTTATAAATAAATACAAAATAAATGAAGTGCTGTTCAACCTGGCAAAGCCAGCACAGTCGTTCATTCACATCCCATTACATCGACTACCACTCTCCACTTCCTCTTTCTGCCTCTTTCTGCCTCTTTCAGTATCTATGAAACGGCTTCCTCCATAATTACCAGTTATTAATTTTAAATGAGTCCGCTGACGCATTGCATGATTTTAATACGGCCTGTTAATATCAGATCAGATGAGATTGAGAAAAGGAGGATGATGGAGTGAGTGTCTTTTTTTCTTTCCTTCTGCTTTCATTATAGCTACTGCTTCTCCTTACACACACACACACACACGTGTATGTAGTTCTGTTTTTTAGTATAATTTAATAAATACATGATACACAGGGAGAATATTTAAGGGAATAACTTGAGGGAATATTTTGGGGTCTTTTCTATCAAATTGAAAAGAAAGAACAGTATAAACAAACAAGCTGCTCTGTAATATCCTTCAGAACTTAAATATTGTAAGATTTATTTAAATAAAATATAAAAAATAATGTCATTATTATGTATGGATTTAAAAGGGTTATAATATAATATTAGATTAATTATTATTTTAATTTAGCCCCAGCATTCCCCTTGACCTATAATATATAATATATATTATAAAATAAAATAAAAAATAATTGACACTTATTTTAAGGTATTGGAATTTAAATAAATGTGTTGCATTTGCAGTATATTTTAAGACACTAATGTAAACTGCTGTATATAAACAATATCAACAATAATATAATACTAATAATAACAATAATACAAGTAATAATAATAATAACAATAATAATAATAATAACAAGAATAATAATAATAACAATAACAATAATAACAATAATAATAATAATAACAATAATTAAATTAATAACAATAATTAAATTAATAACAACAATAATAATAACAATAATAAAATTGATAACAATAATAACAATAACAACAATAATAATACTTATAATAATAATAATAATAATAACAATAATACTAATAATAGCAATAATAATAATAATAACAATAATAAAATTGATAACAATAATAATAATAACAATAACAATAATAATACTTATAATAACAATAATAATATTAATAACAATAATACTAATAATAGCAATAATAATAATAACAGTAATAAAAGTAATAATAATAATAACAACAACAACAATAATAATAATAATAATAATAATAACAATAATAATAGTAATAATAATAATAATATAATAATAACAATAATAATAATAATAGTAATAATAATAATAATAATAATAACAACAACAATAATAACAATAACAACAACAACAACAATAATAATAACAATAATAATAAACAGTGGGTAGCACTGTCGGCTTACAGCAAGTAGATCTTGGGTTAGATTTCTTTTTCTGTGTGGAGTTTGCATGTTATGTTACAATGTTAAAACATTGTACTTCCATTCAATTTAAGATTTATTTGTTACATACATAGTTCCACATAATATCTGCAGTAAAATGTTAATCTCAAAAATAAAATAAATAAATAAATTAGTTACATTTGCCTAAAAGCAAATAAACTATTAAATTAAATGAAATAAAATGGTGCATACAGAATTCAGGGCCCAGGCTGTTTTCCTGTAAACAACATGAGTGGTATAAATCTCAATGCACCCCCCCCCCCCCCCGCCCCCCCACACACACACACCCTCTCGCCCCATTCAGTGGCTAAAGTGGCGCTTGTGGTGGTTGAAGTGTTGACGTCGATGTGCCCAAGCCTGCAATTCACCAATTTCACTGCTAATTAGCCTACAAAGCCAGCACCTCCGGGGGAGGAAGGGATGGGGGGCAGGCTGAAGGGAGGGACTGTGGGGGGTCGGCCTGGCATGGCTAAGACATATGGCATACTACCAGAGCCTGGTGTAGGGGGAGAGAGAGAAATGGGGGTCATTATAGGACGACATTTAGAGGGAAAAAATAGGAATCAGAGCTGTGGTGGAGCTAATGTAATCGCATGTTCACTGTATGGCCTTAAGTATGTGGACAAGCCCTTGATCACAGGTTCGATTTTCAGTGGTGCTTTTAAAAAGTATGTGGACGACCCCTAAGATCCAGGGTTCGAATCTCAGCGATGCTAATGATCGGTCAAGGGTCTACATAGACATGATTGCCAAATGTCCAGTGGGGGGATGGGGGGTGTGACACAGCCTAGCCACATAGCCACTGGGAAACCCACTTGTCAGTGCGCTCTTAGTGCCAGTCCCAAGCCCCGATAGAAATAGGTCCGGCGTAAAACAATGCCAAGTTTGCACAAAGCTCAGACCTCAACCCCATTAAACCAGCTCTGGGATGAATTGGAACGTAAAGTTCTTAGTTTAAGATGAATAATCTGAATAATAATAATAATAACAACAGTAATAAGAATAATAACAATACTAATAAAAACAGTAATATCAACAACAACAATAATATCAACAACATTAATAATAATAAAAACAGTAATATCAACAGTAATATCAACAATAACAAAAAAACAATAATAACAACAACAACAACAATAATAATAATAACAATAATAATAACAATAATAGTAATAATAATAACAGTAATAACAATAATAATAATAACAGTAATAACAATAACATTAATAATAATAATTATTATAAAACTACTATTAGTACTACCAATAATATTAATATCTTAATAATAATAATAATGACAACAATAATAATAATAATAACAATAATAGTAGTAGTAATCATAATAATACCAGTAATAACAATAACAGTAGTAATAATAATAATAATTGCAGTAATAACAATAATAATAATCATAATAACAGTAATAACAATAACATTAATAATAATAATAATAATAATAATAACAGTAACAATAACATTAATAATAATAATAATTATAATCATACTATTAGTACTACCAATAATATTAATATATTAATAATAATAATAACAATAATAACAGTAATAACAATAACATTAATAATAATAATAATAATAATAATAATAACAACAACAATAGGCAGCACGATGGCCCAGTGGGTAGCACTGTCGCCTCACAGCAAGAAGGTACTGTGCTTGATAAACATTACACTGGTAGTAGAATTCATTCCAAAGCATTATCAGAAAGAATAGTCAAACTTTAGACGCTCCTGGTCAGTCCTATCCCAGTGTCGCCCTTGAAGTCAGCAAGTTCTTCCATTCTTCCTTTATACTTTGCCTGTACGTCTATGTATTTGCATGTGTGCAGAAATTGGGAATGCCTCTTCGTTGGGCACAGCTGTACCTCATGCAACCCTGGCACCTTCCACCTTACCCCAAGCCAGGACTATGTGAAACCCGTACACAGGCTGGCAGCCGGTAAGAGGCTCAGCGTTGCTTCTGCCACACTGGCACCTTCGATGCCAGCTATCGCTAACGGTAGTGGATTCCAGAGAGACTGGAACTTGGCACCTTGCCAGAGTAGAGCTGACGCTGGTACAATCTCACTCCATCCCTTACTAGATATATTCCTATTTTTTTCACCCACGGTTCCAATGTAAATTCTTCTAATGTAAACAGATTTATCCTGAACTGGTTTGCCATGAGTCTGATGCCACCCATATACCATACAGGGCACAAATCCATTGCAGGGTTGGCCACACCTACACATTCATTCAGACGTTTATATTTAAGGACTCTTTAGAGTAGACAATCAACCATTTGGATATTTTGGATGGTTGGTGGAAACTGTACTACCCACGGGGACACTACCCATAAGGAGGGTAGGATCGAACCCGGGTCTCTAAGACAGAAAACAATTACCCTGGTTGCGTTACGCTTCACCTCTACTGATACAACCTTCCACTGCTGACTGAGGAGCTTTGCAACTGACACACGCCCCCTCCGACATGTGTGCAGTACCGACTGCATCTCTTCACCTGCACAAGGCAATTTCATATGCAGATCAGCCTTGTGCACTGAGAGCCACACCCTAATCAGCATTATTCCCCAACTCAATCGGCTAGCAGAGGTCATAATTGCACCAGTTATAAGGAACCCTGGTCTGGCTAATCCCACCCTGTGAACCGCCGACACAGCCTTACCACATAGCCACTGGGAAGCACAAGCCCCAAGCCCTGATAGATATAGGACGGTTGCATCAGGAAGAGCATCCGGAGTAAAAACGATGCCAAGTCTGGTGTGCCACCCAGATCCTTCGTGGTGACCCGTAAATACGGTAGCAGCCCAAAGAAAGAAATGTGGACACTCCGCTAATTATTACGTTTAGGGGTTTCCAGATTGTATGTATTCTTTAATATTGTAATGAACTGTAGATGGCAACCCATTCTTGCTCGTATATGACTGAGACCTGCAATAATGCTTCTTGTATACTTGATCATTGATTGGTGTAATTTACCTACTGAATCCGAGGTGCCCAGGTGGCACAGCGGGATATTCCGCTAGCACACCAGTGCCGAGATTCTGTACTCCTCGGTTCGAAACTCGGTGTTGCCACCGATAGGCTGGGCACCATCTAGTTGTCATAATTGGCAGTGCCTGCAGCAGACACGTTTCTGCTAGGATGACAGGACTATGTGGGTGGGGTATTCAAACGCTGTGTCAGTGTTGCCACTGGTCGGCTGGGCGCCATCTAGCGGGCATAATTAACATACCCAGAGTAGCAGACACGTTTCTGCTAGGGCGGGATGACCGGGCTATGTGGGTGGGGTCTTTAATCGCTGTGTAAGGACCCTGATTAGCAGATTGAGAGGCGCCTGTGCTGAGTGCATGGGTGAAAAATGGTTCAGCTAAGGGCTGTGCGTGTGTCGGAGGAGGCGTCAGCAGCAATATACCCACCTCGACTGCAATCAGGGATCCCCCAGAAGCGGAAGACAAATTGACTACGCTAAATTGGGAGAAATGAATCCACAATACGACTTAAGGTACAGTATATTCTATACTCTAGGCTTACCTTGAATTGGATTAATGCTCTTAACAATATCAGTTGCACTTTAACTTGGGTTAAACATCCCAGTTCATGTTCTACTTTATTTGTACTTTTTTTTGTATAAAGAAATGACGTATTATTACCACCCTTGCATAACATCACAAACACAGCAGGTTGGACAGGGTCACAATAACAGATGTGGAGCACATGCTTATAGAGCGAGTGTGGATTAAGACATTGAAAATAGAAGTGTAACTGTTCGGCGAGAAAAACGAGCGACTTTAAAATCTTCGCAAACACTTCGCTAACTCTGTGTGAGCTGGCATCCAATATGTCGCCTGTGACATTTTGCTTTATTTTCTAATTCTGTCGCAGTAATAAATGGAAAAGCATTTTCTGTCCTCTAGCAAGATGCACTGAGTGTTCGTGAAGATATGAAGTTGCTCTAATTTTAACATTTAATTTAGAACTTTTGAAATATAATATAGAACTAATTTGTGAATTCTAATGTTCTTAAGGATCTAAATTAAACGTGGAAAAAGATAACAGGTTATAACGGTGTAGGTGTTTATCAAGAGCACTTACTATATACATACTTTATAGTTATACTTATATATGAGATGCTCCCAGTTTAGAATTCCAGTATAGAATATTGGAATTAAGACTGAAACTGGCCTAATACTTTGTGTCAGTATCATATTTGACACTTTTTAAATACATTACAACTTTAAAAGTGTCAAACAGCTTCTGTAAAAAACTGTGTCCAAACCACAGAATAAATTTTTATTAATTAATTTGTATTAATTTATTAAGTTTACAATTTTTTAAAAACAAAAAAAGAAATTTAAAATTACATTTTAATTTTTAAATAAATATTTATTTTATGTATTTATTATTTGTTATTGTATTTATTTACTGAATTTTTATTTTTTTTAATTAATTTAAAATATGATTATTAAAATTGTTTAGACATTTAGACATAATAAAAACACCATTTTTTTAATTAAATTTATTTATTTTTTATTTCATTTATTAAATTATTTATTTTTTATTATTAAATTATTAATATATTTAATATTTAATCATTTAACATATGATTATTAAAATTGTTTAGAAATAGAAATTTAAATAATATTGCTTCACTATAAAGTGATTTTATAATAAAAACAATTATTTTTAATTACATTTATTTAATAAAAAGTACACCAACATTTAGGAGACGCTATTCAAAGCGAGTTACAATTGTGACTGGATACAGTGCAAGCAGTTGAGGGTTAGAGGCCTTGTTCACGGGCCCAACATTAGCGACTTGGCAGTGTGGCTTGAACCAGCAAACTTCTGATTACTGCTCTAGTACTTTAACCACTGAGCTACCACTGCTTTAACTTCATTAAACTTTATTCTTGATGTTTTAAGTTACCTTATGAACTTAAGGTTTAATTTAAGTTTTATTCACTATGTGTTTTACCACTGCTTTATCCTGGTCAGGGTCACAGTGTGTAGATTCATTGGGCGAAAGGTAGGAAACACCCCAGACAGGTCGCCAGTCCATCACACACAAACACACACTTTGGGCAGTTTTAGAAGCTTCATTTGGCCTGACTGCATGTATTTAGACTTGTGGGAGGAAACTAGAGCCCCTAGAGAAACATATTCAAATAAATAAATTTGCATTTTACAAAATGTGTTTTGTTTTTACAACTTTACTACGTGTTAGATCATGTTTTTATGAATAAATTGAAATCATTAAGTGTGACAGTGATGCAGTAACAGAGGAAATCAGAAGAGGGGCAATTTACTTTTTCACACCACTGTACGAGCGCCAAATGTCTAGAAGTTGACATGGATTAGAACGTTCAGAGTGGAAACTGTAACTGCTCTGTGAGGAGTGTGTAAAAAAAACTATAGAAACACGTTCTGTGTGATTTGCATTTATAGATCCACCCCTGTTGCTCTCAATATGTGCGTCTTTTCAGTGTTTGCTGTAATTATGTCGAAATATTTCTACTGAGAGTGTTGCTCAAAGAATGTTTAGCTTAAAGAATGCATAATAGGTAGAAAAAAATACCAGCGTGTGTTGCTAATAAAAGCGAATATGACTAGTATCAGGATCTCAGTTTATATTGTTGTATTTTCAATCAGTCATTTAAAGAGGGGCTAGGTCTTACTCTGTTCCTGTGATTAAACCTAATAGCAGAAGACTTAACACAGGAGGAGCATTAAAGTTGCTAAAAAGCCATCAAAAGAGGGAAACAATAACATAATGAATTAACAACATAATAACAATAATTTAACTCTCACAATACTAAACCAAACCGAAACAGTAGCCCAAAGTAGTACTTGAGTAAAAAGGCGACCAGAAGAAAAATTGGAGCCAAATACCAAACTGGCTACAATTGTGCCAGCTACTCGATCCACCACTGAGCCACAACCCTAATGCTATCCAGAGAACCAGGAGGGGAAAACAAAGTAAACAGGCAAATTGTGTGAAAGTTTTTCTTCCTTTTATGCTTTTTCTATCTGCTTAAGAGTGTTGAATTTGTGCATAAGAAATACATAAGAAATGTATAATTGCTTATATACACTGATCAGCCGTAACATTAAAACCACCTTCTTGTTTCTACACTCACTGTCCATTTTATCAGCTCCACTTACCACATAGAAGCACTTTGTAGTTCTACAATTACTGACTGTAGTCCATCTGTTTCTCTGCATGCTTTGTTAGCATGCTGTTCTTCAATGGTCAGGACCCCCACAGGACCACCACAGAGCAGGTATTATTTAGGTGGTGGATCATTCTCAGCACTGCAGTGACACTGACATGGTGGTGGTGTGTTAGTGTGTGTTGTGCTGGTATAAGTGGATCAGCGCTCAGCGCTGCTGGAGTTTTTAAACACCTCACTGTCACTGCTGGACTGAGAATAGTCCACCAACCAAAAATATATCCAGCCAACAGCGCCCCATGGGCAGCGTCCTGTGACCACTGATGTAGGTCTAGAAGATGACCACCTCAAACAGCAGCAATAGATGAACAATAGTTTCTGACTTTTTATGTCTACAAGGTGGTACAACTAGGTGGGAGTGTCTAATAGAGTGGACAGTATGTAAAAACTTTTACACAGTAGGTAAAAACTCCAGCAGCGCTGTTGTGTCTGATCCACTCATACCAGCACAACACACACTAACACACCACCACCATGTCAGTGTTATTATTATATGACACTATGGTTCTTCTGTAGTAGGTGCTTGTAACCCCCTGGATCCAAAAATCTCCCCATTTTTTTGTATTTTAGTTTTTGAGTTAAAGAACATCGGGCATCTTAAGGAAGTTTGTCTTGATACAAGTTTTGCGACAATTGCTCAGGTGGTCCCATTTGCTCAATTGTGTCCCAGTATGCAATACCAGAGAGGAACCGATGTGGCCGTCTACACCCTCAGACAGGGTCTAAAAAATAAAAAAAATAAAAGTAAGCAGCTCTAATTTTATTTTATCTACTCATAAAATCAACATTTAAACAAATACAAACCTAAGCAAATAAATCTTTCATACCGGCCTATTCAACTGAATTAAAGAAGCTTCTTTACCTCTCAATCAGAATTTTCCTTTCACTGTTTGTTATTGCTTGATGTTGTTGGTTATTAAATTAGGGATGGGTGGGCTGACTTTATGACAAGTTCCACCCACTGTGAAGACACAGGTTCAGTGTTCTACACACAGAGCTTGTGTGATGAGATTATTTGTAAAATAAAAAAATGCATTTCTAAGGCTGACCTATCACCTTAATTTCTGTTTCTTAACTTTTGCAATACTTTAGAATTGGACAGTAAACTAGTCAGGCTTTTTGAGACAAGTGGGGGTCAGAGTTCCAAGGTTTAAGAGTCACGGTTCCCAACTGTGCAATACCATAAGCAGGACAAAAAAAAAAAAAAAAGGAACAATTTAAATGTGAAAGCAAGAGGTAGCCATGGCAATAAATCACTGGCATAATAAACATGCTCACGAATGATAGAAAGAAAGAAAGAAAAAAGCTGCAAAATGTGAAAAATGTTCAGCATTCTGGCCGATACGCATTCAGCTGGGCTCGGGCTGGCCGACTTCTACCTGCATTGTCCTTCTGTCTTTTCTTCCTCCTCTCTTTTTTTCTCCCTCCAGCTACAATTAGAAATCATTTCCGTTCCGCTTGCAGAGTCCAGCCATGGAATGAATATGAATGAAAAGGTAAATCTATCTAAGACTCTCCTCCTTTAAACAATCTGCCCCCTCTGTTTCCACCCCTACCCCATCCCTCTCTCTCTCTTTCTGTGTGTCTGGTGCGCTTTATTTATTTCTGGGCGCGAGCTGAATTTAATAAATATATGTAAATGTGTGCGGCGGAACATGACGAGGTGGTGCTTTGAGCGCGCCTCAGATTGAGGCTGAGAGCTGACCTGAGGTTAATCATTTTTCACTTCCCTATCACATTCAATTCTGCTGCTGCAGCCGTGGCCTGCCTCTGTGTGTGTGTGTGTGTGTGCTGGTTTTGCATTTTTATGAGTGTGTATGTGTGTTTTTCTGCATCCAAAGGTGCCTACGTGTTCAGCCTTTATCTGTGTGTTATGTATATATTGACACTGTATATTTAAAAGTGTGTATAAAAGGAATTGGCTTCATTAATGTGCTATGTATGCTAATTTTAACGTTAAGCATGGTGTATTTCGAACGCGTGTGCCAAGGACTGAATGCAACACTGAGTAGGTCCACGCTCACCGGTCAGTTTAATTAGGAATCAGTGTACACCCATTTGTTCATGTCATTATCCAATCAGCCAGTCATATGGCAGCGGCGCGGTACATATGATCATACAAACGTGGGTCAAGAGCTTCGGAAAATGATCACATTAATCATCAGAATGTAAAAAATGTTGTGAATAGCAACAGATTTGCTGATGGAAATAGCTTTTTTATGAGAGAGGTCCAAAAAGAGGAGCCAGACTGGCATGAATTGACCATGTAGGACCACAACTGTCAGCCAAGTGCAGGAATCGGAAGATACAGTGGGCACAGGTTAACTGAAATTAGAGTATTAAAGATAAATAACAGTTGCCTGTGGACATATGCAGATGAACTGGTCAATAATTGGAGTGAACAGCATAAATGGACCCATCAGTGGACCCAGCCTGCTTTGCATCAATAAAGCAATGTTTTTGTATACATCAGTCCCTCTAATATCAAGTTGAGCTTTGTTTGAAAGACACCAATCTATATACTGTTGAGAATCATGTGCATCCCTTTATGGTCACTATTTGTTATAATTTGTTATAATGGCTACCACCAGCATAATAACCAATTGGTTCTGGGAGTGGCGTCGAGTTTAAAAGACGTTGAGTGTCAAGGTATTTTTTCCTATAAGGATGTATGGGGAAACCTGTTAATGCGATCCATGGTTCCGTGGAACTGCATATATTTTAGGCTAATGTAAAATAATGGGGTTGTTTTTGACATGTATACACTGAAAATAACATGAATATAATATAAAAACACTGAAATACAATTAAAAATCAATCACATTAGACTTTTTTTTAATGATAAGTGTTTTAGACTCACTTGGAAAAGCTGATTCTCACAATTTCTCAGAACCTCGAGCTATAACACAAGTTTAAAAGTGAAACAGGAGGAAAATCCAGATAAACACAGATACATGTGGACATTTTCAGAGTGAATTTGATGGTTATTCCACACAAATGCAGATTCGTCTCATATGCGCACTTTGATGACATCTTACTGCACCGCTCAAGCCGAGCGCTGAACAAAGCAACTGTTCATTGTTAATTTGAAATTAAATAAATAAAATTTGTAAAAAAGCTGAACATGTTGAGTTTAAGGTAAACTTCGAGTTTAAGGGTACAAATTTCTCAATAAAGGGTGTCGAGTTTTAAAGATTTTGAGTTTAGGGGACGTCGAGTTACAAGGTACCACTGTACTTCAGTGGCCTCTCCAGACCCCAAATCTGAATCCAATAGAGCATCTTTGGGATGCTGTAAAATTGGCAGCAACTACGTCAATGATGCAGGACCTCGTTTTTCAAAATTAACACAGATTTCAAGGATTTTTAAAGAAAAGTGTCGCATTTCACGGCCATTAACACACAAATAAAATAATAGAATAAATTAAAACTACAATACACAGCACAGTCTAATTAATGGTTGAATGCAAACCTAGAACATCCAGCGACAGGGAAAGGCTTCTGTCTTAAATATGAAAATTGTCTTGTTACTTTAGACTTCGACATCTTGGACATTTGACTAAGCGATTGCTAACTGAATTGCCGTAGGATTGCTATACTGTATGTATGCTATATAGAGCAAATTAACCAGTGAACGTGACACTTGAAAGCTACCCGAATGAAAAACGTTAAATTGGTAAACACAAACCTTGAATTTTGAATTTCACAGCAAATATTGCATATGAACATCCGTAAACAGCGCAAGTCCAAGGTGTAATGCAACACTGTCAAAAACTTGGCAACGTCTTGGCCATTTTATGTGCTAATATTAATTAGCCAACATACTTTCTCAACAAATATGTAATCGATACGTAATTAACATTGATTGGCTAATGTACTGTTGAGATAATAAGATTTCTAGACAAATATTTAATCAATACGTAATTAAAACTGACGATAACGAGGGCAAAAAGTGTTAATGCAAATAATACGAATAAAAGATGTTCAAAGGATGTCGGGAGCAGAATAGCCGAAGGGTCCAGCAAAACCAGATTAATACTGATTAATAGACCTGAGCTATAAATGCTAAGCCACATTTATCCTAGCTAATGCAATATGTTAATTACTTACAAGATACTTCATTTAAAAATTAGCTTCAATTTGACTTTTGTTACTAAGAAATGTAGTTACATTAATATATTTACATGTTGTGATATGCAGACGCCAACACTGGCTATAGGAGATTCAAATGTAAAGCTGTTTTTCTTCAGAAAATCTTTAGCCATTGCTTTCACTCTTATTTCATCCACATTCTGGTCAATTTAGCCTTTTCTTCTCACTATTTAAAGCTCTGCTTTTATCATATCTTTATAAATTAGTTTTTTGTACTCTGTGCTAAAACATGCAAGCTCTTTCTTTTTCAATGACCGGTCGCTTTTCCTCCTGCTCTTTGTTCGACAACTGACGCTCACGAGTTCAAGACCGTTCGATACAAGCTGAATGTGTAGTGTTTCTCACGTAGGCAAGCTGCTTTATTAATCTATTTTATTCTTCTCTTGCAATTAAAACGCTTTCACGTACTGTATAATTCTTTAGCGTGAAGTCTATAGCCAAAGAGACGCATCCTTTCCTTTGGCCATAAATATCAGAATTTGTGTCGCCTTTGAAGGTAATGCTTTGAACGTCTCATTCAGACATACAGCCATCTGAAGCTTAATGATGGCCTGAATGAGATCCTGAATGATGCTGGACGCGGAGGTGAGCTGTGCCGGATGAAATAATGACATTTCTCAGTTTTTAGGTACATCTACATTCAAAGACAATTTTATCCGCAGTTCCCACTATAGACTTACACTTTGCAGCTATTCATTTACTTACTGTAGCCTATTTGTTCCTTTATTTATGAGTACATTCTTTAGTAATTGCTTCATCCCGATCAGGGTCACAGGTAGTGGGGGATGAAGGTCCAGAGCCTTCCTGAAAACATTCACATAGGCATTTAGTAGACGCTTTTATGCAAAGATAGAATTAAGACAGCGTATGATCAAAGCAACCGAAGGTCAAGAGCCGTGCTCAACTGCTCAGTGAAAGTTTCAACCATCAACCTTCTGGACAATTCATTTCTAGTACCTCCACTTCTGAGCCAGCACTGGCCACTTAGAGCAAGTATAAGTCTGGGGAGTTAGACCTAGTATGTCCCCATACACTTTTTTTAGCACTTTCAGGATTACAATTGGTGGACACTAACCTTAACCCTAACCCAACCTTAACCCCGATCCTTAACCCAAGTAAAATCATGCATTGGAACAGATAATTGTATGCTGACAGTGGTGAATGTACATACCTTAATGGTTAGTAAACGTAATAAAATAACTGTACACTAAGTATACATTCATCCTTTCTAAGGGTTTACATAGGCAGCTATGGCAGCCTTGACTTTTCTGGGAGGGCTTTCCACAAGACTACAGAAATTTGCACACAATTCAGTCAAAAGTATTATTCAGCTTAGGTGTTTCAGGTGTTTTCAGCACTGCCCACTATAGACTTACACTTTGCAGCTATTCATTTACTTACTGTAGCCTATTTGTTTCTTCATTTATTGGTAAATTTTTAAGTAATTGCTTCATCCCGATCAGGGTCACGGGTAGTGGGGGATGGAGGTCCAGAGCCTTCCTGAAAACATTTACATAGGCATTTGTTAGACGCTTTTATGCAAAGATAAAATTAAGACAGCGTACAATCAAAGCAACTGAAGGTCAAGAGCCGTACTCAACTGCTCAGTGAAAGTTTCAACCATCAACCTTCTGGACAATTCATTTCTAGTACCTCAACTTCTGAGCCAGCACTGGCCACTTAGAGCAAGTATAAGTCTGTGAAGTTAGATCTAGTATGTCTCTATATTCTTTTTAGCACTGTCAGCATTAGAATTAATAGACCCTAACCTTAACCCTAACCCTGATCCTTAACCCTAACCCTAACCTTAACCCTGATCCTTAACCCTAACCCTAACCTTAACCCTGATCCTTAACCCAAGTAAAATCATGCATTGGATTTAATTGTAAAGGAAGTTGTTCCTTGCCACTGGCTTTCTCAACACGGGTTTTTGGTCTGTTTGTCCTGGATTCTGTAAAGTTGCTTTGAGGCAATGTCGACTGTAAAAAGCGCTATACAAATAAATTTGACTTGACTTGAACACCTGAAGCCTGCACATGCGATGTCCAAAAAAAGCTCATTTTTGGTTTCTACATACTTTCAGACATATACTGTACCCAAGGAGGATGGGTGCCTGCTAGATTTGGTCCTTTTTAAGGTTTCTTCCTGTAATTTTAAGGCCACTGTTGCCCTCGGCTTGCTCAACAGTGGTTTGTAGTCTGTCGGTCCTGGATTCTAAATAGTTGCTTTGAGACAATGTCTACTGTAAAAAGTGCTATACAAATAAATTTGATTTGACTTGAACTCTTGTAGCCTGCACACGGGATGTCCAAAAAAGCTCATTTTTCCACATACTTTCAGACATACACTGTACCCAAGAAGGATGGGTCCCTGCTAGATCTGGTTCCTCTTAAGGAAGTTCTTTCTTTGCCATTGTCACCCCTAGCTTGCTCACCAGGGGTTTTTGGTCTGTTGGTCCTGGATTCTGTAAAGTTGCTTTAAGACAATGTCTACTGTAAAAAACACTATACAAATATATCTGACTTGACTTGACACTGTAGCTGTTGTGATATGATAACCACATAGCAGTGTGGTAGCTGCCACTTTTATTGTGTGTGCGTCTGTCATATTGAATTATGAGTGTGAGTTTTAACAGGTTGTGCTGTATAGCTTCAGGAAAAACATGTTCTGTGATAGTCAGGATATTGATAACGCTATACGGTTGCCTTTTTTTCGATTCGCCTGGCCTCCCCAAGCTCTTGTGAATTTTTTTTATGTGAATATCTTACTTTAGAAGGCCTGTAGTCGAGCAAGGTGCCAAGGGTCATAGGACCTCATGTGTGTCTGTAGCTGCAGTGCCATCTGTGGGTCAAAGCCTGGAGTTTACTCATGACTGATTGTGTCTACCTCTGGATTAAGTACTACCCCTGTATAAGGAACAGCACACTTCCTAATACAGAATCTCTCCAATCCACAAATTCCTCTCTTGTTGACTTTGGGTCTAGAATGGACTGGAATGGCAGTGGCATATCTTAATTTTATAGTCTGGAATCTTCTCACCAGAGGCTGGTAAGTTGTAGAGTCCATTAAGCTGTGTTTCTTAACAACATTTCTTTGAGCTTTTAGAACAAAGACTAAACCTAACAGTGGAAACTTGGTTCTTTTCAATCTAACTTTGAGTATTTTTTTTACAGCAAAAACACTTTTAATGCTTGTTGCCAAATAATCTATTTTTGTGGAGGGCTGTACAATAATCTAATATGGCCAAAATATGTTTTTATTTTTTGATTAAAGACAACACAGCCTAAATGGAAGTTCACCCACCAGTACAGGTCTTTAAAATAGACCTGTACTGGTGGGTGAACGCTTTAGACTAAATAAATATTTAACAAAGATTTAGAATTACTGTCCAGGTGAATTCAGACCAGGTACCAAGTTAGTATTAAAAGAAACACAACACAATAGGCCAAGCAAGTTAAAATATGCAGGTTAACCCAAACAAGGCAATAATAAGTTTGCCATTTGCCAAGGCAATAATAAGTTTCATATACTTACAAATAAGTAGTTTATATATACGTGATGTGTCTAATCTGTCTGTCTGTCTGTCTGTCTGTCTGTCTGTCTATCTATCTTTTATGCCTGCCCATTCAAAAATAAGGATGTGGTTTGGGACACAGCGGTTTGGGACACAGCCTGGAAATTATTCATAAAGGTACGCTATCCATCTATCTATCTATCTATCTATCTATCTATCTATCTATCTATCTATCTATCTATCTATCTATCTATCTATCTATCTATCTATCTATCTATCTATCTATCTATCTGTCTGTCTGTCTGTCTATCATCTATCTATCTATCTATCTGTCTGTCTGTCTGTCTGTCTGTCTGTCTGTCTGTCTATCTATCTATCTATCTATCTATCTATCTATCTATCTATCTATCTATCTATCTATCTATCTATCTATCTATCTATCTATCTATCTATCTATCTATCTATCTATCTATCTATCCTTTATACCTGGCTATTCAAAAATAAGGATGTGGTTTGGGACGCAGCCTGAAAATCTTTCGTATAGTATGCTATCTATCTATTTGTCTGTCTGTCTGTCTGTCTGTCGGTCTGTCTGTCGGTCTGTCTATCTATTAATCCTTCATACCTGCCAATTCCAAAATAGTTGAATGTGAAAATTTTTCTACCCTCAATTGTACAAAGAATGTTGTGCGGTGATCCATCTATACATTTATAAAGCACCAAGCAACAGAAATTTAGTAAGAGACCAATCATATCGTCTGTCTAAATGGGTAGCATTTTTTATTACAGTGAAATTCTCGGTTTGATATATTTATTGATATACATATTTATTTGTAAAAAAAACTGCAGATTATGCTTTCACATCACAAGAAATCTCTCTAAAGGAGGTACAGGTGAGTAACAGTGGATTGGAGTGTATAATAAAGCATAGCATTAGGCATATTGATTTAATAAACCTGTTAACGATTGGGGGTGTGCTAAAACATTTAAACATACATACATAATAATTGGAAGCTTACATACATTTTGAATAGTTAATTTGCAATAAGGCCACACTGTTCATCAAACCACACAATAATAAAATAATTTTAGCAGTGTGCATGAGTGAGGTATCATTCTGGAATTTGGGAACATCATTAGAAAACATTGTTTACCATGAGGTGCACCTGGTCCTGTAAATTGCTTGAAATTTGTTGACTGTTATACGAGCAGATGGCTTCCAATATTATTGGCAGTTTTTCCTGACTGATGCACCTGCAAACCATTCCTGAACAATGTTTGTAGTGTGGCAGTTCTACAGCTGAAAAAGTACACTGCTGGTAGGGGATAGGTTTGTACTTTTTTCATGTACTTTTTACTGGACGTCCTAATCATACACCCCCCCCCCCCCCCCCCCCCATCCCACCCTGCATGTGTCTGCCTGCCTGTACCCGCCTAACCACTCTAAGCTCTAATCAAAAATCATTTAGGTTCCATCTCACCCTGTTCCCGCGGGAACCACCACCCCAGCGACGGTCGCCAAGCAACTGGGCTCTCATTTTTGAAGTGTCACTTTGCATTATTGTCTTCACGCTCTCTGGTGAGACAGTCCTGGTCCCACATACTCACACACACACACACACACACACACACACGTGCACACACACACACACACACGTACAGTGAATTATTTATTCATATGCAAGTTAAATCACATGCAATTTTATTTTATGTCTTCAATTCTTATTACAATAAATATTACACGGTAAGCATATGGAGAGAATATATGTTGGAAATAATTTACAACTACAGACGTACACGTACACTCTTTGTATGCATTCCTTTGTCAATATTTATAAATTATTATAATACTTATAAATTAAACCTGTTTAACCATGAATCAACAATGCCCAATGATAACTCATTATTTTATTTATGAAAGGATGAGTGACCTTGTCACTAGCTTCTTCTTATAGTACAATATCCTATAATACAATATCCTTCCCATTTTTAAATCATATGAAATAATGTTTATTAATGTTTGTAATTGTAGTAGAAGTGCTGGTGGTAAAAGTAGTAGTGGTTAAAATAGTTGTAATAGTATTGTCGGCGGTGGTGGTAGTAGAAAAAGTAGTTGTGATGGTGGAAGTAGTAATAGTAGTAGGTGTAGTAGTGGTGGTAGTGATAGTAAAATTAGGAGTAGCAGTAGAAAAAGTATTAGTTGTAATAGTCGTAGCATTAGAAGTAATAGGAGTGGTATTAATAGTTGTAATTATAGCAGTAATAGTGGCGGTAAAACTAATAAATACTAATAAAAGTATTAAAAGTATTAGTAGTAAGAGTAGTAGCAATTGAAGTAATAGTAGTTGTAATAAAAGTAGTAATGATAGTAATGGTGGTTGTAAAAATAGTGGTGGATGTAGTGGCAGTAATAGCAGTATTAGTAGTAGTAATGGTAGTAGTAGTAGTAAAGGTATTAGTAGTAATAGCAGTAGTATTCGTAGTAACAGTAGTAGCAATATAAGTTATAAGAGTAGTATTAATAGCTGTAATTATTTTTGTAATTATATTTATGTAATTATTATTTTTTTTTATCTCCTACTCTCCCATTACCATTTCTAACGATGCAAATTTCCCCATTGTGGGATTAATAAAGGACATCTTATCTTATCTTATCTTATCTTATCTTATTATAGTAGTAATGGTGGTGGTAAAACTAGTAGTAGTAAAATTATTAGAAGTATTTATAGTAACAGTAGTAGCAATAGAATAAATTAATAGTATTAAAAGTAGTGTATTAATAATAGTTATGATAGTAATGGTGGTGGTAAAAATAATGGTGGGCATAGTAGCAGTGTTAGTAGTATTAGTAGTAGTAGTAGTAGTACTAATGTTAGTAGTGGCAGTAGTAGTAATGTTAGTAGTGGCAGCAGTAGTAATGTTAGTAGTGGCAGCAGTAGTAGGAAAATACTGTAATAATAGAAGGACTGATAGTAATAATGCTGGTGGTAATAATATTAGTGGTAGTAGTAGTATTAGTAGTATTGGTAATAGTAATGTAGTCAGAGTAATGGTAGCAATGGTAGCATTAGCTTGTGGTAATAATAGTAGTGGTAGTAGTAGTAATGGTAGTAGTAATGCTGGTGGTGATAATATTACTGGTAGTAGTAGTTGTAATAGTAGTAATGGTAGTAGTAATGCTGGTGGTACTAATAGTAGTAGTATTAGTAGTAATAATAATAATACATTTTATTTATATAGCGCTTTTCAAGATACTCAAAGACGCTAGTAGTAGTAATGATAGTAGTAATGTTGGTGGTAAAAAATTAGTGGTAGTAGTAGTAGTAATGTTAGTAATGTTCTTATAGTACAATATCCTATAATACAATATCCTTCCCATTATCCGACCCCCCCAAGCCCCCCCCCCCCCCCCCCAAAAAGCTAAAAAACCTCTCGCACACTCCAAAGGAAGATGGGTGATAACAGAACTTTTAGGAGCTGCTAACTGAGCTACTAAGCTAACTGTTCGCGTCACAAACACATTAATGTGTACTACATAATGCAATAGATAGTGTGAAAGATAATAGATTTATGTTCCCTACATAGTGCACTAGATTGTATATTAGAAAAGAATTTATGTTCCTTACTTAGTGCACTAGATAGTGTACTAGATAATAGACTTATGTTTCTTACATAATGCTTTAGGTAGCGTATTAGTTAACGGATTTAGGTTCCCTACATAGTGCACTAAATTGTATATCAGATAACGGATTTATGTTCCCTACATAGTGCACTAGATAGTATTTTAGATGTGAATTTGTTCCCTAAGTAGTGCACTAGATAGTGAATTAGACAATTGGTTTATGTTCCCTACACAGTGCACTAGATTGTATATCAGTATTGTATATCGCGTTTGTGTGCGCTCTTGGCCGCTCGTTCTAGATTCCGGGAGATTTTATCTGACTTGCGGGCATCAGGGAGCCGCTATATATATGCGGGTGACTCCCGGAACTTCCGGGAGACTTGGGATGTCTGGTAGTAGTACTGGTAGTAGTAATGCTGGTGGTGATAATATTACTGGTAGTAGTAGTATTAGTAATAATGGTAGTAGTAATGCTGGTGGTGATAATATTACTGGTAGTAGTAGTATTAGTAATAATGGTAGTAGTAATGCTGGTGGTGATAATATTACTGGTAGTAGTAGTATTAGTAGTATTAGTAGTAATGGTAGTAGTAATGCTGGTGGTGATAATATTACTGGTAGTAGTAGTATTAGTAATAATGGTAGTAGTAATGCTGGTGGTGATAATATTACTGGTAGTAGTACCTGTAGTATTAGTAATAATGGTAGTAGTAATGCTGGTGGTGATAATATTACTGGTAGTAGTAGTTGTAATAGTAGTAATGGTAGTAGTAATGCTGGTGGTACTAATAGTAGTAGTATTAGTAGTAGTAATGATAGTAGTAATGTTGGTGGTAAAAAATTAGTGGTAGTAGTAGTAGTAATGTTAGTAATGTTCTTATAGTACAATATCCTATAATACAATATCCTTCCCATTATCCGACCCCCCCAAGCCCCCCCCCCCCAAAAAGCTAAAAAACCTCTCGCACACTCCAAAGGAAGATGGGTGATAACAGAACTTTTAGGAGCTGCTAACTGAGCTACTAAGCTAACTGTTCGCGTCACAAACACATTAATGTGTACTACATAATGCAATAGATAGTGTGAAAGATAATAGATTTATGTTCCCTACATAGTGCACTAGATTGTATATTAGAAAAGAATTTATGTTCCTTACTTAGTGCACTAGATAGTGTACTAGATAATAGACTTATGTTTCTTACATAATGCTTTAGGTAGCGTATTAGTTAACGGATTTAGGTTCCCTACATAGTGCACTAAATTGTATATCAGATAACGGATTTATGTTCCCTACATAGTGCACTAGATAGTATTTTAGATGTGAATTTGTTCCCTAAGTAGTGCACTAGATAGTGAATTAGACAATTGGTTTATGTTCCCTACACAGTGCACTAGATTGTATATCAGTATTGTATATCGCGTTTGTGTGCGCTCTTGGCCGCTCGTTCTAGATTCCGGGAGATTTTATCTGACTTGCGGGCATCAGGGAGCCGCTATATATATGCGGGTGACTCCCGGAACTTCCGGGAGACTTGGGATGTCTGGTAGTAGTACTGGTAGTAGTAATGCTGGTGGTGATAATATTACTGGTAGTAGTAGTATTAGTAATAATGGTAGTAGTAATGCTGGTGGTGATAATATTACTGGTAGTAGTAGTATTAGTAATAATGGTAGTAGTAATGCTGGTGGTGATAATATTACTGGTAGTAGTAGTATTAGTAGTATTAGTAGTAATGGTAGTAGTAATGCTGGTGGTGATAATATTACTGGTAGTAGTAGTATTAGTAATAATGGTAGTAGTAATGCTGGTGGTGATAATATTACTGGTAGTAGTACCTGTAGTATTAGTAATAATGGTAGTAGTAATGCTGGTGGTGATAATATTACTGGTAGTAGTAGTAGTAGTAATAGTAATGGTAGTAGTAATGCTGGTATTGCTCAGGCATAATTCATGTTATATTACTGGTTTTACGGCAACAAGTGTGACTAAAGGACCTGAACTCCTAATTAAAAGGGGTGTCCACATATTTATGACTCTAAAACTTTCCATATGAATATACGTATATGCATTTTGGCTTTAATTATAACATGTGAACACATGTTTTATGTGCATGCATATTAAAAATAATTATTAATAGTTTTTTGTAGTAGTAGTAGTAGTAGTAAAAGTCAAAATGAACATTCATATAGCAGTGGCGGAAACAGCTTCACACAAGCGTTCACAAGCCTACACATGAAGAGATGTGTTAATTTGGAGGAGACTGGTGTGTGAGAATGTGCTGGGAATCATGGGAGGAACACTGGATTGATAATCAGCCTCCACCCAATACTTACTTTGGTATACTGTATATTGGTATATAATAGAAATACGCTAACTGAGCACTTTTTATTAGGAACACCTATCTGCTACATTTATTTATTTATTGTCTGTTTTACCACCTCTTTATCCTGATCAGGGTCTCAGTGGGTCCAATTCACTGTGCGGAAGGCAGGAAACATCCCGTACAGGACGCTTTTGATTGATAAATGCCGTACAATGGTACCAAAGGATACAGAGCAACAGATTGACTAAAATCAGCAATTGAATACCCACAAAGCGTATCTGCTATGAAAGAATCGTACCAGATAGGTGTCCCTAATAAAGTGCCTAGTGAGTGTCCACTATATGGTCAAAAGTATTTGGACACCTGACCTTAAATTATATTAAAATAGACTGATAATCCCTAATATAACCAGAAAGTCCCTGGTTCAAGCCCCACTGCTCCCAGGTTTCCACTATTGGGCCCTTGAGCAATCGTCAACTGCTTGAATTGGAGATTGTAAGTCAAGTTTGTATTTAAATGTCTGTGGGAATTTGTGCCCATTTGATCAAAAGATGATGACATTTGTATGGACAGGCTCTGATTTTAGTCAAGAAATTCATTCCAAAGCAGTTCAGAGTTCAGGCCAGTGGGATTCCTTTGGTGGGTAGCTGGACTAGTAATCAGAAGGTCTTTGGTTTGAGCCCCACTGCAGCGAAGTTGCCACTGTTGCTAGAATTGGAGATTGTAAGTCAAGTTTGTAAGTCATTTTTAATAAAAGTGTCTGCTAAATGTCGCAAATGTAAACGTCTGTGGAAATTTGTGCCCATTTGATCAAAAGATGATGACATTTGTATAGCCGGGCACTGATTTCGGTCAAGAAATTCATTCCAAAGCAGTTCAGTGTTCAGACCAATGGGATTCCTTTGGTAGGTAGCTGGACTAGTAATCAGAAGGTCTTTGGTTCAAGCCCCACTGCTGCCAGGTTGCCACTGTTGGTTGCCACTGTTGGGCCCTTAAGTAACCCTTATTTGCTAGAATTGGAGATTGTAAGTCAAGTTTGTAAGTTGCTTTGGATAAAAGCGTGTGGTAAATGCAGCAAATGTAAACGTCTGTGGGAATTTGTGCCCGTTTGGTCAAAAGATGATGACATTTGTATGGACAGGCTCTGATTTTGGTCAATAAATTCATTCCAAAGCAGTTTAGTGTTCAGGCCAATGGAATTCTTTGGTAGGTAGATGGACTAGTACTCAGAAGGTCTTTGGTTCAAGCCCCACTGCTGCCAGGTTGCCACTGTTGCTTGAGTTGGAGGTTGTAAGTCAAGTTTGTTAGTTGCTTTGAATAATGGGAATTTGTGTCCGTGACTGGGACAGGAAAGGGCCCTCCCTAACCTATTGCTGCAAAGTGGAAACTGTTGTGGCTGAAACACACAAATTCAAAAATTAAAATAGACGTCCCAGTACTTTTGTCCACACAGTTCACGAAACAACAAAAGGAACCCGACTGTCTCCGACTCGTTCCTCTCAGGAAGGTGTTGACGGATAACAGGTTGCACTTTGTTTGTGTTTGTGTAGGTGCGACGGCGGTATCCGCACCGTTCGGGGGCCTGTGTTTGCGTACGGGTGTGACTCTTCAGACGCGCTCGTGTTTAGTCCCAGCGCTGGAGTTCCAGCCACGCGTTTAGCTAACGCTCGCGCGCGTGTTAGCCTAACAGACCGGCGCGAGGTGCGAACACGTTTGAGCCGCCTCGCGCAATTACCGCGCCGCTTAAAGCCCGGTGCCGCAGCTGTTCATTTCTTAGGCCTGGGGGAGAAACGGTGTTAGATTTACCACTTCTACGTCTGGCTGTCGATTCCTACCCGCCGAAGCTTCCACTTCTCTTCTCTCTCTTATAAAGTGTACGATTTAGGTTTTTTTTTTATGCTGGTGCGTTTCTGCGGCGTGTTAATTTAGGGAGAGGTGCAGGTAGGAGGGGTGGGGGGGCGCTTGGGTAATCAGACTCGTCTTTGAGGCATTACTCAGTCAGTTTCTCTAAAAAGAAAATTATATAAAGCTCTTGTAGGCAGTTGTAGCCTAGTGGTGAAGGTACTGGACTAGTAATCAGAAGGTTCGAATCCCACCACTACCAGGGTACCACTGTTGGGCTCTTGAGCAAGGCCCTTCACCCTTAGTTGCTTAGATAGTATACTGTAAGTGTATTTATTTAAACATTGAAAAATGTATCACAGAAGAACCAAAAAAAATCTGTATAAACGAAAACATGGCCAGAAATATGTGGACACCCCTTCTTTTAACTAAGTACCATTGCTCTTGCTATCAAGTGTAAAAAACCAATTACACGCTTTTAACTTTGTGACTCGGTGGGTAGCACTGTCACTCACAGCAAGGAGATCCTGGGTTTGATTCCCAGGCGGGGCGGTCCGGGTCCTTTCTGCTTTCTGTGCGGAGTTTGCATGTTCTCCCCGTGTCTGCATGGGTTTCCTCCGGGTGCTCCAGTTTCCTCCCCAGTCCAAAGACATGCAATCAGGTTAATTAGAGATACTAAATAAATGTATGAATATATATTCCACCTACAATATATAAATATAATATATATATATATATATATATATATATATATATATATATATATATATATAAAATATATATATAAAATAAATACATATAATATAACATGTATTATATATTATATATTATATATTATATATTATATTACATAAAATAAACTTCGCACAGAAAGGACCCGGACCGCCCGGCCTGGGGTTTGAACCCAGGACCCTTTTGCTGTGAGGCGCTGCTGTAATATATATACAGTATATGGTTTGATGAAATGGTTGTAAAGCACCTCCAGTGGTCTACACAGAGCCTGCAGCCCACCGAACAAGACAGCTTCAAAGCTCATGGTAATGCAAAGCTTGCTTGACTGAGGTCAGTCAACCATTACGCTTCTATATTAGCAGCATTCAGTACAAATCTATCAATCCAGACACATTCCTTCCAGTATAAGGTGAAAGTTAGTCCATCTTGCTGTTGTAGTGGTAGTGCAGCAGTTCTGGTACAGGATTAGTAATCTAAAGGTTGCTGGTTTGCACCCCACCACTGCCCAGTTGCTGCTGTTTGGCCCCTTAGCAAGGCCCTTAACCCTGAATTGCTTGCACTGTATTCTTGTTGGGAGTGATGAGGATAGACAGTAGTAGGAACAAGTTTTTTAGAGGGACAGCATGGGTAGGATGTTTCAGAGATAAAGTTAGAAAGAGGAGAATGAGATGGATTGAGCATGTGCAGAAAAGAGATGAGAGTTCTATTTGGAGAAGGGTGCCGAGGAGGAAAAGAAAATAGCAGAGCAGGATGTTCAGGATGTTTATATGGGCAAAGAGAAGCCACCAGCTCAATCATAATCACTTACATGTAATTAGGAAGCCATGCTACAAAGTTAAATGACACTATGGCGCTTAAGAAGCCGAAAGAAGAAGAAGAAGATGGCGCTTCTTATACTACAAATTAATAATCCTAAACACTGTATGTACAGTATATTTTTCACCCGGCATATTTTCAGAAAACCCAATAACTCAATAAAAAAGTTCAAATAAAATAATCTGTACAGCAAAATGTACAAAGCAGGGTGGGTGTAAACACATACAGGGGCACATGGGTGCGTAATGTGGGTACAGAAGGTGCAAACATATGTTGTGTGACAAAGTCAGCCTAGGAGACTGTGAACTCCAGCGACAGCGATCCACCGGAGTGTTAATAACCCTTAAAGACTGATCTAAGATCAGCCAGTTTCCTGTCAGCTCCCTAAGGCTACCGTATATACTACGTTAAACGGTACCAGGATGTTAGATATTTACCACACCTGCAAACTGTCAATGAAATTAATAATGAAATAGATATAATATACAGTGTATCACAAAAGTGAGTACACCCCTCACATTTCTGCAAATATTTCATTATATCTTTTCATGGGACAACACTATAGACATGAAACTTGGATATAAGTTAGAGTAGTCAGTGTACAGCTTGTATAGCAGTGTAGATTTACTGTCTTCTGAAAATAACTCAACACACAGCCATTAATGTCTAAATAGCTGGCAACATAAGTGAGTACACCCCACAGTGAACATGTCCAAATTGTGCCCAAATGTGTCGTTGTCCCTCCCTGGTGTCATGTGTCAAGGTCCCAGGTGTAAATGGGGAGCAGGGCTGTTAAATTTGGTGTTTTGGGTACAATTCTCTCATACTGGCCACGGGATATTCAACATGGCACCTCATGGCAAAGAACTCTCTGAGGATGTGAGAAATAGAATTGTTGCTCTCCACAAAGATGGCCTGGGCTATAAGAAGATTGCTAACACCCTGAAACTGAGCTACAGCATGGTGGCCAAGGTCATACAGCGGTTTTCCAGGACAGGTTCCACTCGGAACAGGCTTCGCCAGGGTCGACCAAAGAAGTTAAGTCCACGTGTTCGGCGTCATATCCAGAGGTTGGCTTTAAAAAATAGACACATGAGTGCTGCCAGCATTGCTGCAGAGGTTGAAGACGTGGGAGGTCAGCCTGTCAGTGCTCAGACCATACGCCGCACACTGCATCAACTCGGTCTGCATGGTCGTCATCCCAGAAGGAAGCTGACGCACAAGAAAGCCCGCAAACAGTTTGCTGAAGACAAGCAGTCCAAGAACATGGATTACTGGAATGCCCTGTGGTCTGACGAGACCAAGATAAACTTGTTTGGCTCAGATGGTGTCCAGCATGTGTGGCGGCGCCCTGGTGAGAAGTACCAAGACAACTGTATCTTGCCTACAGTCAAGCATGGTGGTGGTAGCATCATGGTCTTGGGCTGCATGAGTGTTGCTGGCACTGGGGAGCTGCAGTTCATTGAGGGAAACATGAATTCCAACATGTACTGTGACATTCTGAAACAGAGCATGATCCCCTCCCTTCGAAAACTGGGCCTCATGGCAGTTTTCCAACAGGATAACGACCCCAAACACAACCTCCAAGATGACAACTGCCTTGCTGAGGAAGCTGAAGGTAAAGGTGATGGACTAAACCCAATTGAGCACCTGTGGCGCATCCTCAAGTGGAAGGTGGAGGAGTTCAAGGTGTCTAACATCCACCAGCTCCGTGATGTCATCATGGAGGAGTGAAGAGGATTCCAGTAGCAACCTGTGCAGCTCTGGTGAATTCCATGCCCAGGAGGGTTAAGGCAGTGCTGGATAATAATGGTGGTCACACAAAATATTGACACTTTGGGCACAATTTGGACATGTTCACTGTGGGGTGTACTCACTTATGTTGCCAGCTATTTAGACATTAATGGCTGTGTGTTGAGTTATTTTCAGAAGACAGTAAATCTACACTGCTATACAAGCTGTACACTGACTACTCTAAGTTATATCCAAGTTTTATTTCTATAGTGTTGTCCCATGAAAAGATATAATAAAATATTTGCAGAAATGTGAGGGGTGTACTCACTTTTGTGATACACTGTACTAACAGGTGTATAAAATCTCTAACTTTAAGGCAACAGTTTAGGGAACGCCCATTTTATTCCCAAACTGTATTCTTGAGCACAAAGTGAGGTCCATATAGGCATGGTTTGATGAGTTGGGTGTAAAGGAACTTCAGTGGTCTACACAATGCCCCAAGTTCCACTACACAGCTTTGGGATGAATAGGAATATCTACTCCTATCAGCCTAGGAGACTGTAAACTCCAGCGGCAGTGATACACCAGAGTGTTAATAACCCTTAAAGACTGATCTAAGATCAGCTAAATTGTGTCAGGTTTGACGTGCCAGTTTCCTGTCAGCTTAAAGGCTTTATACTACATTATACCAGGATGTAAAATAATATCAAATATAATATCAGTATAAAACTGGTTATATGCTTTCAACTTTGTGCTTTCAACAGTTTGGGGAAGGCCCATTTTAGTTCCAGACTGTACCCCTAACTGTACTACATTATACCAGGATGTAGCATAGGAGTAGCATAGAATTCTCAGATTTGCAGCATTACTTTTATCTTTATTAAAGCCGTGATCGATGCAACTGCTGTATAACCCTGCATCTTCACTTACACTAACATTTCTTTTCATCCTAAACACATCCTTCAGTCTTGAATGGAGCTGCTAGGACGGTTAAAACACACCCGGACAAGTAATAGATCTCTGAGGAACCTTGCAGTTTCTCGCCTGGTCTCGGCCCCAGAGGTTAACAGTGCAGACTGGAGGGGCCATAAATAGGCAGCGCAAGTGACTTTTAATTAAATAAGCACTTCTTAAATGCTCTTCTGGGCAGAGCCACTTTTGTTTAAGGATGATTGATTGAGTGCTTTCTCTTCAGGCTGGGCCATTTATTTCTCCTCCTCGGTTTCACTCGCTCTCATGAGGGCTTTATTTCTCCTGAGCTCCGTCATTGTGACAAGATTGGAAGCCACGCCCATTCTTTTATACTACAGGGGGAAAGGGGAATAGGGCATGACTCAATTTTTGAGGGAAGAAATAACAACAACAACAATAATAATAAGCATAGTAATAATAATAATGAATATAATATAATGTATATAATAACAACAATAATAAAAAAAAAAAAAAGTAAATATAATAATAACAAAACAATAATAATAAATATAATAGAAATAATAATAAATATAATAAAAGTAATAATAATAACAATAATAATAATAAAAAAATAAATATAATAAAAGTAATAATAACAACAATAAAAATAAATAAAATAATAACAATAATAACAATAATGAATATAATAATAATGAATATAATAAGAGTAATAATTACAACAATAATAAATATAATAGAAATAATAATAATAAATATAATAATAGTAATAATAACAACAACAATAATAATAATAATAATGAATATAATAATAATAATAATAATAATAATGAATATAATAATAATAATGAATATAATAATAATAACAATAATGAATATAATAATAATAAAAATAAAAATAATATTTAATATAATAAGAGTAATAACAACAACATTAAAAATAATAAAAAATTAAAAATATAATAATAGCAAAACAACAATAATAAACAACAATAACAAATATAATAGAAATAATAATTAATAGCAACAATAATAATAATAAAATAATTATAGCAAACAAAAAAAAACTAAAGCTTTACTACACTTTAAATATAATACACTGTAAATCTATTATATTTAAAGTGTTTCCTTTTTCTTCCTTTTTTTTACTTTTCATTTCTTTCTGTTTCAGATTCCCCCATAAACCCAGCCTTCCTTTCTTCAGTCCACATCTCTCCCTCCTCACATTAATCTTTCTTTTCGTCGGGCTCACTCCTTCACTTCTCTCACCTTTTGCCTTCCCCCCGTTTCTCCTCCCTCTCTTCTCTCTCTTCTCTCTGGTGACGTGCTGATAAGGTCTGATGATTTCTAGCTACGCGAGCGACAGCAGCGAGGGACTTCACCACGGCCACAGCTTAGCTGCAGGGGATTGTGGGAATTCTGATTGTGCTTCCTTCTTTCTTTCTTTTTGGCCAATTTAAGACTGTTAAATTCTCTGTTTTGTAGTGAGTGTTTACATGTAGAGAATAATCTGATAATGGGAGAAATTTCTTCGTATCTTTATTTAGTTTAATTTGTTTTTTTAAAGATTGAGCTTGTAGTATTATAGTATTACTCTTCTTTTTTTTTTTTTTTACTAATTTGTTCCTGTAAGAAAATACATATATTAGCAGAGTCATTACAAATTCATAATGTAGTGAATTTATTTATTTTAATATTAGTGGTCAAATGTTCACATCCATCCAACCATGATCCATCCATTCAACCATTCATCCATCCATCCAACCATCCATCCATCCAACCATTCATCCATCCAGCGAACCATTCATCCAACCATCCATCCATTCAACCATTCATCCATCCAACCATCAAACCAACCATCCATCCATCCAACCATCCATCCATCCATCCGTCCAACTATCCAAACAACCAACCATCCATCCATCCATCCATCCATTCAACCATTCATCCATCCATCCAACCATCCATCCATTCAACCATTCATCCATCCATCCAACCATTCATCCAACCATTCATCCAACCATTCATCCAACCATCCATCCATTCAACCATCCATCCATCCAACCATCCAACCATCCATCCATCCATCCATCCAACCATCCATCCATCCATCCATCCAACCATCCATCCATCCATCCATCCAACCATCCATCCATCCATCCATCCATCCATCCATCCATCCATCCATCCATCCATCCATCCATCCATCTATCTATCTATCCATCCATCCATCCATCCATGTATCCATCCATCCATCCATCTCTCTCTCTCATTGTTGGGCAGTTGCATACAAGCCAAACATCAGCAAGAGGAGACTGAGGCACACCACAACTGGACATTGGGGCAGTCAAATATGTTCTCTGATTAATCATGTCTAAATATAAATTGCCTAAATACATGGTGTCTAGTATGAATTGTAAAAATTGCAAGTAGAGAATTGCTTCATGGTAAGAATTAGCTAGCGTGGTGTAAAGCATACCACAGTTGCACCTTGGAGCAGTAGAACATGTTCTTTGGAGTGAAAAATCATGTTTTCTTGTTTGACAGTCTACTGGACAAAACTGCATTAACAGGTTGCCAGATAAAATGTAATTTGCCTTAATAAAATAAAAATATAAATGGCACAGTTCTTAGTTGTTTGTTTAAAAAGCATGACAAGAAAGACTGCATGGTGCTAATCTCAAGCCGTACGATGCTAAGCGGTAGAAAAACAGCGCCTGGCGAGACTCTAGGACGTTGTGATTTTGTGCCAGGAGCCGCCACTCGGCGTACGCGTGTAACCGTTAAGATAGCACACTGTGTCCAGCTAGCAAAAAAAAAGAAGATCTGATCTAGCTAAGCCTCGACACATCAGTCAGCCACGTGTGTGGCGGTGGCGCGGTTCAGACAGATAGGACCCAGGTAGGTAAACAGTCTGATAAAAAAGAGGGAAGCCAGGCTGAAGAGAGGGCACATGGGAGGAGAGAGGGGAGTGGGCTGGCAGGCCTATTAAAAATGCAGCAGCGGGGAGCAGAAGCAGGATTCGCAGTAATTAGATGACAAAACGGGCGCCTCGCTGGAGATGAGAGGGAAAGAGAGGGGTCGCACACAATGGCTTTACCGCTGGGTAATTTGTAAGTGTCAATCATTACAGTGCCAAGGGGGGGGGTGATGAGGTGGAGGGAGGAGTACAGAGAGAGACTACATGGGAGATACTGTAGAAAGAAAAAGTATGATTGTTGGACGTTCCTTTCTATTTTAGAATCATCAACATTTACATGGACTTGGCCCCACACTTACACTATACTGCCAAAAGTATTCGCTCGTCTGCCTTCACACGCATATGAATCCATAGGGTTTAATATGATGTGGGCCCACCCTTTGCAGCTATAACAGCTTCAACTCTTCTGAGAAGGCTTTCCACAAGGTTTAGGAGTGTGTTTATGGGAATTTTGGACCATTCTTCCAGAAGCACATTTGTGAGGTCAGACACCGATGTTGGACCTGGTTCACAGTCTCCGCTCTAATTCATCCCAAAGGTGTTCTGTCGGGTTGAGGTCAGGACTCTGAATATCTGAATGTTGTGGGTTGGGGGGGGGGGGGGGGGGGGGGGCGTGTCCCTAATATATATTGTGATTACAGTCTTGAACCGGAGGCATAGGATGCCTATACAGACAGTAGCATAAAGCAAGTTATGGGGTCCCTAGGTGTGTGTGTGTGTGTGTGTGTGTGTAGGTCAGGTGGTTTAAGCTCACTGGCATGTCTCTCTATGTTCAGACAGGAGCTCTATTCATCCAGCAACAGCCACACAATGGTGCAGCCATCTTAGCATATCTCTAGTGACAGAGCTGGCTCACACACACACACACACACACACACACACACACACACACACAGTCAGCACAACTGCTTTGATAATTCACAAAACTACAAATCTTTGGAGAAAGAAGGGTTGTGCAGCAGGTGCAGCAGGATTGTTGGGATTGTAAATAATTAAATGTCAATACTGAGAGGAGAACAGTGCTCTGGCAAAACAAAATTCAAACAACATTGCTGCACCTACTACACACATTCTTACCATGCTAGCGTTGTTGAAGTCCTGAGAATGATCCACCAGCCAAACGTCCTGTGGGAAGTGGGGCTCTCTCATTTTGACACACACTGATCAGCCATAACATTAAAACCACCTCCTTGTTTCTACACTCACTGTCCATTTTATCAGCTCCACTTACCACATAGAAGCACTTTGTAGTTCTACAATTACTGACTGTAGTCCATCTGTTTCTCTGCATGCTTTGTAAGCCTTTTTCATGCTGTTCTTCAATGGTCAGGACCCCCACAGAGCAGGTATTATTTAGGTGGTGGATGATTCTCAGCACTGCAGTGACACTGACATGGTGGTGGTGTGTTAGTGTGTGTTGTGCTGGTATGAGTGGATCAGACACAGCAGCGCTGATGGAGTTTTTAAATACCGTGTCCGCTCACTGTCCACTCTGTTAGACACTCCTACCTAGTTGGTCCACCTTGTAGATGTAAAGTCAGAGACGATCGCTCATCTATTGCTGCTGTTTGAGTTGGTCATCTTCTAGACCTTCATCAATGGTCACATGACGCTGCCCACGGGGCGATGTTGGCTGGATATATTTGGTTGGTGGACTATTCTCAGTCCATCAGTGACAATGAGGTGTTTAAAAACTCCAGCAGCGCTGCTGTGTCTGATCCACTCATACCAGCACAACACACACTAACACACCACCACCTTGTCAGTGCCACTGCAGTGCTGAGAATGATCCACCACCTAAATAATACCTGCTCTGTAGTAGTCCTGGGAGAGTCCTGGCCATTGAAGAACAGGTAAAAAGACAGGAGGTGGTTTTAATATTATGTGTATATAATGTATTTTAAGGTTGGAAAAAAACATTCCTAACAATCATACCCTAATTGAGCATAATTAAAGTCTGTGTTAATTATCAAAGGAAAAATTATTTAAGAGCATAAAAAGAAAATCTTAATAAAGACTCTGATCTAGATAAGATAAACCAATCGGGTTTAACACAGTTGTTTTTATTAAACACTTCTTAAACACCTTTATAAATGTAATTGAACATTATTAAACTGAAGAATTTATACCATGTTGTAGTTGACTCAGGAATGAACACAATTATGCCTCTTAAAGATAAAATAATTAAAGATCATAAGTACAAGAAAAGCTTCTTATTTGAAAAAGGAAAAACACATTATTGAAGATTTATAGAGACTGAAGCACTTACATATTATATTATAATATTTTTCTTTACGTTGCAGGAGTGAAAGCAAGTTTTTGCATATCACAGCTTGTTTGTAAGCTGGGATCAGAGAGCAGGACAGAGCCCCTGGAGCAGACAAGGTTAAGGGCCTTGCTCAAGGGCCCAACAGTGGATAAAAGACACTGAACACCAAAACTTCCAAAAGGAAGACACTTGTAGTAAGATAGCATCATGGGGCAAACGGACACCTGTACTGGGTGGAAGGTTTAGTTCCGTTTACAAAGGGCACCTGGCATAAAAACAGAGTCTGGTATGCACACCAGCTCGGCTGTGACGACCGCTAAATACTAACTACAGGAAGTGTCACACATCATTATTCTGTATAAATAAAGTGTAAATCTCTGTGGCACTTAATAAAGCTGAGTGTATGATGGTGTGAGCTCAGGTCTAAGGTCACTGTTGGCATGTTCCAGCTCTGGTGAGGTGTGACCCAGCACAGATCCTGTTGCTAAAGTAGAGGCCTTATTGACCCAACACGTGCCAAGCCTGACGATGCCACACTTAGCAATGGAGGAAGAGATCCTGCTGCACACACACGTCTGAACACATGGATGCATGAATATATCAAAAGAATGATTGTATTACAAGATTTTTATACAGCATATATTTTTTTAAATATTTGCCATCATGTATCAACAGTCACTAAATGACCCCTTAATGATTTAAATAAGTATAAAAAATAATCAACAAGCATTAACATTTGGTTCTATTGACATTGTAAAAATATTGTTTGTAAAAATGGACTGGCAGGCATCTTGATTGTACCGAGAACTAAATAATAATAAAAAATTAAAATAATAATAAAGATACTCATTAACAATAATAAAAATAATAATACAAATAAAAATAATAATACAAATAAAAATAAAAAATATAAAAAAACTAATAATACAAACAAAACCATCAATAAAAAATACAAATAATACCAATAATAATAATAATAATAATATTATTATTATTAATAATAATAATATAATAATAATAATATTAATTAAAAGTAATAAAAATACTAATAATACAAATCATAATAATAATAATAAAAATAAAAATAAAAAATATATTAAAAGGTTAATAAAAATACAAATAATAGCAATAATAATAATAATAATAATACAAATAATAGAATAATACAAATACTAATAATACAAATAATAATAATATAAACAATAATAATACAAATAAAAAATATAAAAATACTAATAATACAAACAAAACCATTAATAAAAAATACAAATCATAGCAATAATTATAATAAGTATAATGATAATAATAATAATAAATAAAAAAACACTAATAATACAAATAACAACAATAATAATATAAACTATAATAATACAAATAATAACACTTATAATACTAAAAAATAAAAATAACTAATAATACAAATAATAACAATAATATATGTATATACAACGACAACACAACAGGTGCAACAGATCAGGGTGATTAGCGGAGCTCAAAACAGGTGTGGAAAAACAAGCTATTTTGGACACTTGATACCAGTGTAAAGTATTAACAGGTACCACTCAAAAACCAGCTCTTTCATAAAGTTAGATCCAACATTGCTTGTGCCCTTGGTGTTTAGAGCATTCTGAGTGCTATGGCTTTAAAAATGATTAGAAATTATATAAGACTGTTCCAGAAAGGCAGACCTGAACTAGGGTCATTACTGGAGCTTAAAACAGGTGGGGAAAAACAAAACTAATTCTGGGGATTGGAAACGGGTGGAAAACGAAACAGACCTGATAACAGTGTAAAGTATTAACAGGTACCACTCAAAAACCAGCTCTTTCATAAAGTTAGGTCTGGAATTGCTAGTGCCCTTGGTGTTTAGAGCATTCTGAGTGCTATGGCTGATTAGCAATTTATATAAGACCAGTAAGGCAGACCTAAAGTATTGGTGGATCTGACTATGAGCATCCATCAATATACAGTACAGTCCAAAGACCTCTAATTTTTGGACTACGAGTATTTGGGAAAAACAAACGTAATTCATGAGACTGAAAATGGGTGGAAAACAAAACAGACCTGATACCTGTGTAAAGTATTAACCAGTACCATTTAAAACCAGTTCTTTCATAAAGTTATGGCCAGAATTGCTAGTGCCCTTGGTGTTTGCATTGTATATACAGAGCATTTTGAGTGTTTTGATGATTAGATATTATATAAGACATTTCAGAAAGGCAGACCTGAGGTATTGCTGGATCGAGCAATTAAATTCAATTAGTCTTTCCGAGTTGCTCTAATGAAAAGATGAGCGACTAAAAAGATATTGAAGAAAAGAAGGAGGTGGATGGGTTAATTAAAAGTAATTATTTGAACCTGATAAGTGTAGACTCGTGCAATGGCTCGTCATCCACAGTGTAGCGGAAGCCATACATTCAGAAGGTGTGAAATGATTTTTTTTTTTACCTTCCTTCAAGGTCAGACAGAAGCTAATTCCCCCCAAATAGGAAATTGGAAATTAGCCAATCTGGATGTTTTGACCCCTTTTCCTGAACGATCATGTTCAAGTTTGAAGGAAATCCCTGCATCCTGCAAGACAGCCAGAGAGTTGCGAGGAGAGAAAAAATGGGTACAGGAAGCAGGAGGATGGGAGAGGAAGATGTGGGGGGAGAAGAGGAGAGAGAAGGAGATGGAGTGAGTGTCTGTGCTGGCTGTGGAGGCAGTTAATATAAGGTTTGGTGATAAAGGCGCGTAGACAAACATTGACAAAATCAGACGTTCCGGCGCGAAGCCTGAGCTGCCAATCAAAGTGAGAGACAGGTCGACAATCAGCGCTCTCTCTCTCTCTCTGATAAGGACTGTAGCGAAGACAGAATGGGTGCGAGAGAGAGAGAGAAGCTGGGAAAAGAGAGAAAGTGAATGTACAGTACATGGCCAGAAGTAAGGAGAGTTCCATATGGTACATCCAAGATCAATGGTGATTTAATATAACTGGTACCAGTTTGCAGCTAGATTTTGGAACATGGTTGTAGGGACACTATTACCTTCTTTTATTTCCCATTTCAGGCATTTATTTTATATAATTCATTTTGTACACCTGGTAGAAATGAATGAAACACCTGTATTATGTGTGTAATGTGTATATGTAAATATATATATCACAGCGTGTGACTCTTCATGCGCAAGACAGGCCTCACGTAAAAATCCACCAAAGTATGGGCGAATTAGAAGGGGTCCCCAAACGTGATCAGGGTTCCCAGGAGCGGAAGACTAATAGGATACGCTAAATTGGGAAGAAATGGAGAACCCACATGCAGCAATCCTGCCAACACCTTCAGCTAGATTTTGGAACATGATTGTAGGGATACACTTCCATTCCTCAATTCCATTTAGAACAGAACAGAATAGGATAGAATAGAGTAAAAATCACAAAAAACTATTTTCAATGAAAAAATATTAAATAAAAAATACACTTTGCATGTATTTATTTAAAATAATTACATTTATTTATTTCATATAGAATAAAATAATATTTATATATAGTTATTTATTTTATATATTGCATTTATTTATTTCATATAGAATAAAATATATAATATTTATAATATTTTATAATATTTATATATAATTATTTATTTTATATATTACATTTATTTATTTTATATAATTTATTGTATACACCTGGTACAAACCTGAAACACCTGGACTATGTGTATATATGTGGGTTTACTTACAACCTTTTAAAAATAAAAATAAATTAATAATTAAAAGAAAAAAAGCAAGAAGGAAACTGAGAGTTGTTAATTCTCTTGAACCTTTCATTGCTTTTTAAATAAATAAAAAAATTAAAAAATACACTTTGCATTTATTTATTTTATATAATTACATTATTTTATATAATATAAAATATATAATATTTATATAATAAAAAAAGAAAAATACACTTTGCATGTATTTATTTAAAATAATTACATTTATTTATTTCATAGAATATAACATTTATAATATTTATATAATATTATTTATTTTATATGTTACATTTATATATTTATTATTTATGTATTTGTATTATTTATTTAAAAAAAGAAATACATTAATAAATAAAAAAACAAGAAACTGTGAATTGTTAATTTTCTTGAACCTTTTTATTGCTATTTTATTTATGAATTTTTCCCTTTTTCTCCCAATTTATTGTAGCCCATTAGCCCAAAATACAGGCCATTTAGCTCAAAGGTCTGACTTGTTTGCATTTTAGGACTGTACGGTTTTGAAAGCATGTCTGTAATCAAATCATTCCAGTTTTCAGGTGTGTGATATGAGATTTTACAACATGCTTTTAATACTAATTTGAAGTAATCCAGCAGTCACTTAAAATGACTTGCTGGATGACCTGAAAGTAGCAGGAGCAACAGTTACTTGGTGAAAAATAAGCAAATGCACTGCACCTCAGTAGTTTGCATTTGTACACCTGACCTAACTGTTAATAAAAGGGCACCTGGGTGGTGCAGCGGTCCATTATGGTAGCCCACTGTGAGATCTAAGTTTGAATCTGAGCAGTGCTATTGTCTGACTGGGTGTCTGCACAGGCATGATTGGCTGTGGCTGAAGTCCTGCGATGGATTGCCACCCTGTCCACGGCGTTCCTGTCTCGTGCCTGGTTAAACCGGGTCCAGGGAACAAAGAATGACATTGAATGAATGAATAGTGAATGAATATTATTAGAATGTATGTCCACTGTATTCTGTCCACCTATGAGCACATACTATCCTTAAAAACAATGCAAAAATGAGAACAAGAGAAAATAAGATGATGGGGATTAAGGCAGAGGGGAGGGATGGTGAGAGAAAGCAACAAAGAAAATATAAGGGTGAGAGAGAGGAAGCAACCCGAAAAAGACATGAGAAAGGAGAGAGAGCGCGAGCGAGAGTGGTAAAGCGAGAGAGCAATGCCATATGCTCTCCATTGTGCTCTTTATAGAGGGTGAGAAAAGAAAAAAGATAATAAAAGAAAAATTCTCACTCTCACCTTGCAGAGAAAGGAAAAAAATGTGCATAGGTGCTAACAGATGTTCCTCCCTTTGGCTCGAGACACCTGAATAACCTCATACCTTCGTACCTGTGTGTGTGTGTGTGTGTGTGTGTGTGTCATTGTAGGGGAAAGTGGGCGAGGAAACAGAAGTGTGGGATCAGATTAGTAAAAATAGCACATCTCTCTGCCTTAGGGTCTGGAAACAGGCGAAAAGTTGGGGCAGTGTGTGTGTGTGTGTGTGTGTGCCTATACTGTACCACAAATGATCAATAACACTATATTGCCAAACGTATGTGGACAATTGTCCATGAGCTTGGATGACGTTCTATTCCAAACCTGCGGATATAAAATTCTCGAAGGGCTTTCTGCAAGATTTTGGAGTGTGTCTGTGGGAATTTGTGCATGTTTATTTCCAATTCATCACCTTTACATACAGTATCTTGGCCTTAGGGTCTGGAAGCAGGCAAAAAAAGTTGGGGCAGTGTGTGTACGCATGTGTGTGTGTGTGGGGGGGGGGGGGGGGGATTGTGAGAGAGCCTATACTGTACCACAAATGATCAATTACACTATATTGCCGAAAGTATGTGGACACTTGTCCATGAGCTTGTTTGACGTTCTATTCCAAACCTACAGAAAGGCTTTCTGCAAGATTTGGGAGTGTGTCTGTGGGAATTTGTGCATGTTTATTCAAAAGCACATGGCACTAATGTTAGACAATCAAAGTTCCAATTCATCACCTTGTGTGTGTGTGTGTGCCTATACTGTACCACAAATGATCAATAACACTTTATTGCTAAAAGTATGTGGACACTTGTCTATGAGCTTGTTTGACATTCTATTCCAAACCTGCGGATATAAAATTCTTGAAGGGCTTTCTGCAAGATTTTGGAGTGTGTCTGTGGGAATTTGTGCACTAACGTTGGACAATCAACGTTCCAATTCATCCCAAAGCTGTAGAGGCGTTCAGAAGGGTTCTGTGCAAGACACTTGCTGGCCTGTCCAGTGTTTTCCCTCTGAAATTATGAATGAATTTTTTTAGGGTGTAACAACAAGAACTGGGTCTATGGAAGATATTACGTATACTGTGTGGCCAAAAGTATATGGACAGCCGTCTTATTACTGAGTTCATGTGTTTCAGCCACACCATTGTTAACAGGTGTATAAGTGTATTATATAAGATAATTAATCATCCAGCTTCCAACATCGTGTCAACAGTTTTTGGTTCCAGTATGACCAACCCCTGTTCACATGTTTGATGTCGAGGAACTATAGAGGTCTGCACAAAGCCCTAACGTAAGACTGGGATGTCCAAAAGGCTCAACAGGTGCCCATATGCTTTTGGCCTTGAATGCTTGAAGAATTAGACACCAATCATCACTTGATCATCAATCAAACAGGGTGTCAAGTCTTCTAGGTCTGTAATTAAACCATGTTACCCCACTGTTAGTATAAATAGTCGGACTTCTCGGACCCATCTGACGGCAACTCTGAAAGCGATTCCAAAAAAAGGTTGGTGGGTAGCACTAACGCCTCACAGCAAGAAGGCCCGGGGTTTGATTCCCAGGTGAACCGGTCTGAGTCCTTTTTGTGTGGAGTTTGCATGTTCTCCCGTGTCTGTGTGGGTTTCCTCCAGGAGTTCCGGTTTCCTCCTACAGTCCAAACACATGCAAGTGAGATGAATTAGAGATACAAAATTGTCCATGACTGTGTTTGACATTACACTTGAACTGATGAATCTTGTGTAATGAGTAACTGCCTGTCCTGTCATAAATGTAACCAAAGTTACATTGTAAAATAATGACATTAAAATCCTGATAAATAACATTACCTTGGTGGTCAATAAAGATATTTTCTATGTATACTCTGTTTTGTTGTTTTTAAAGTAACATTCACAGATTTTTTGGTCCACATGTTGTATCTCCTTGATTCAGCTGCTCAGATTTTCTCATAGCCAGCAAGTATTACTGTGGGGAACTCAGTTTTTGTCACAGGTTGCACCTAAATCGTTCCTGTTTATCACTACAATAGTGTTTGTATACACCTGTAATTAACGTTTTAGTGTTTTACAATTACTACAACAATAAGGCATTTTTACTTCAGTTTTCCTCTCAATCTAGTTGTACCATACTGCCTGGTTGCATTATGAAGGACAGCCGTGACTAACACACGCCCCCTCCGACACGTGTGCAGTAGTCGACTGCATCTTTGTACCTTCATGAGGCGAGTTCACATGTGGATCAGCTTTGTGTACAGAGAGACACACCCTGATCCCTATCATCCCTCGTCTCTGTGCAGGCGCCATCAATCAGCCGTAATCGTAGTTGAGGATGATGTATGAGGAATCCTCTCCGGCACCCTCCCTGTGAACTAGCCAAATTGTTGTTCATGTAGGCGCCCAGCCTGCCGGTAGCAAAGCTAAGATTCAAACCTATGAGTTCACTGAGCCACCTGAGTGCCGGTTTTGGGTTTTTGTAAAGGGCATCCAGAAGCAATTTATTGACCATATTTCACAACTTGTGAGCAGAAACTTTCTGAGCAGAATTTCTTAGACACTTGTTGACGCCACTTGTAGCTTGGGTGAAATTTTCTGCTCACTCTGTGTCAAACCAAATATTTTGACCCTAAAAACTTATATTTTCTTGCTTTTATGTTATATATCATGTAGTTACTTATGATCTTTAAGATGCCATGGGCATTCCGGACCATGCTGTAGTTGCTCTAAGTATATAAATGTATGCTTATTAGTGGCGGTGATAGCTCAGTGGTTAAGACACTGTACTAGTAATTAGAAGGTTCCTACTTCAAGCCCAATCACCGCCACTATTGGACCCCTGAGCGAGGCCCTTAACCCTCAATTTCTTGCATTGTATTCATTAACAAGTATAAGCATCTGCTAAATGCTTTAAATGCCTATAACCACCAGAAGTGTAGTATAAGTTATTGTTTCTTAGCTTTAGATCTTTATGAAGCACCATGTGCTCTGGATCCAACACCACATCCATAATAACAGATGCTCTTAACTGATTTGGATCAGGACCACATAAACAAAGGCCTGGCTTCTCTGAATCTATAAAATCATGCTTTATCTTCCCTAGATCCTCAAAACCAGATTCTGTATATGATATAAACTATATAATAAGAACAGATCCTAACAGCATTAGAACACAATGAATAAACATTTTTGCTACAGAAATAAATACATTCTCCTGCTGCTCTTGGTCAAAGTAAACATGGTTTTTACAATCTATTTTTAATTATTAATATTTTAGTTCCTCTAGAGCTTATATACAGATGTATACAGATGTTCTGGCTGCATAAAACATATCTTCTAGCTGTTGTATGCTTATAAAAGCAGATCCTACTGGTACATGAATGTAAATGTTAATCATGCAGTACAAGTTTAACCAGGGTAAGATGAAGAGTGCATGTAAGATTTGTACACACATTGTAAGATTTCCAATGTACATACACATAAAAAGAACTTCTTAATGAGGTGTAATTAATGTATCAGTGCTCTTGTAGAAGCTTACTGTAGAAGCAGCAGCTTTTATTCTTCTTCTTTTTATTATAATTGTTGTTTCTGTTGTGTTTGTTGCTATTGTTATTATTACTAACAACAATGGCAATAATAATACAATTATTAAAATAATAAAAGTAGTAACAGCAATAAAAATTATAATTTTTATTATTATTAATATTATTATGCATATTATTATTGTTGTTGTTGTTTATTATATTATTATTATTAACAACAATGCCAGTAATGATAACACAATTATTAAAATGATAAAAGTAATAACAACAACAATAATAATAATTATATTTAATATTATTATTAATAATAATATTATTATGTATGTTATTATTGTTGTTGTTGTTATGTTTGTTGTTATGTTGTATTATTATTTTTATAATTTTTTAAAAACAACATGGCCAACAATAATAATAATAATAACAGCAACAATAATAATTGTTATTATTATTATTGCTATTATTTTTATTGTTCTTATAATTCCTATTTAGTAATTATTATTATTCACATTGTTGCCTTGATGGTTGTTTCAATTATTGTTGTTTTATTAATATTAATAATAAATAAATAATTAATAATGTTTTTAATATTTATTTTACTATACATTATACATTTATAACAGTATATTTATTATACAACAACAATACTAATAATAATAAAAATAATAATAAAAATATGTATATTATTATTGTTGTTATGTTTGTTGTTGTTATGTTTGTTGTTGTTATGTTTGTTGCTTTAATTATATTCTTATTTTTTATTATTTTTTAAAACAAAACTGCCAATAATAATAATAATAATAATAACTGTTATTATTATTATTACTATTATTGTTAAAATTGTTTAAAAAATAAATAAATAATAAATATTTTTGTATTTATTTTACTATTCAACATTATACATTTGTAACATTATATTTATTATACAACAACAATAGCAATAATAACAACGACAATAATACTACTACTACGATAATAATGCTACTACTAATAATAATAATCATCATCATTTTTATGTTGTTATTATTCATATTTTATTATTTTGTGTTGCGATTATTATCATTATTATATCAATACTGTTGTTGCTGTGATTGTTGTTCCTATTGATGTTGTTTTATTAATATTATTGATTACAAAAAATAATAAAAAAATATATATTTATTTTTTATTTTTTATTTTTATTACTAATTATTATTATTGATGTTTTTTGTTGTTATTTTTATGATTATTAATAATAATCATAATATTGTTATATAATACTAATATAATATATAAACTCACAAACAGTGTAAATAAACTCACAAATCACTGAACAAACACTAATAACTCACAGGGTTGCTCGGGTAGTGTCAAAAGTCAAAATTCTTCAAAATAGAAACAAAACCGTCAAACAAACAAATATGTTCAGCACAGTGGGGGGTGTGTGTTTTTCTCCTCCCCCTGCCAATAACACTCTCACACACACACAAACACTGAGTAACATGCCAATGGCAAAACATGAGGGTGCCAAAGGTACTAACAAAGTCAACAGCCAAGTACTAGAAAGGCAGAAGAAAAATGTTGCCCCCTGTTGTTTGATGTAGGAAGCACATCTCGTATTAAAACGGTATTAAAAAATAGTTACATCTATGCGATCTTTTAAGCTATAACAACAACTCTTCTTAGACAGCTTCTCACAGGACTTAGAAGTATGTCTACGGGAATTTGTGCCTGTTCAGTCAAAACAGGACTTGTAAGGCTGGGTACTGATGGTCATGAAAGCCTCAGCTGATGTTCCAGTTCATTCCTAAGCTGTTCAGTGAGGCTGAGGTGAGGCAGACCAAGCTTTACTGTCTTTAAAGACCGGTACAGTCATACTGGAACACGGAAAAGCCTTCCCTAAACTGTTGCTGCAAAGTCGGAAGCATATAATTTCCTTTTTTTTTTTAATGCATTTTCTCCCTATTTTCCTCCTGATTTTTCATTCAAGGAGAGCACGTCGCTGTACACACCTCTTCCGACACGTGCACAGCCCTCCTCTTCCGCCAATCAGAGTCTTTACATTCTATGAAGACCCACCCACCCACACATAGTCCGGCCCCCACCCTGCAGATACGGTGGCCAATTAGTATCTGCTGCAGGCACTGCCAATTATGCCCGCTAAATGGTGCCCAGCTGACCGGTGGCAACACTGGGTTTCAAACCGAGTTCAGAAACTCGGTGCTGGTGTGGTAGCGGAATATAACGCTGCGCCACCTGGGCGCCCCATAATTCCCTTTAAATAATTGAAGAAAGCTTTGGCCATCTTCCTCCTCAGACAAAGCCAATCACGTTTTTAAAGGCGCCCAACAGGTTGATAGCCAGGTTCGTATCTCAGCGATGGTGGGCTGACGTAATAAACAGCTGCGCCACCCAAGCACAACCCAAGCTCGTACAAAGTTTCATGTCAAACAAAGGATTTACAATGTGTACGTGAGTGGGGTGCTATGCAGATGACCATATGGATTATGGATGCAGGTGAAGTGCAATGTTCAATCCATCTAGAAGGTCTAACCCTTACTACTGCCATCTCTCCCCCAACCCAGACACACATGCACACACAATGAAGACTGGAGTCTGCATTTCAGTGTGTGTGTGTGTGTGTGTGTGTGTGTGTGTGTGTGCTCTGGGTTTTGGGTCATTAGGTTCGCTGGAGCACAGCAATATGGTGCCATCAATCCTGGCAGCTCGGCGCCACCGTCGATACGAAGCGAGAGAGGAGAAATCCAGCCACATAAACACGACAAACGGCCACCATAAAAATCACACAGCTCCTCTCCTTCCCGTCCCTCCGCCGCTCGCCGTCTAAAATGTTTTCTGCCTCTTTACGGTCTTTCTTTCTGTCTTTTTTTCTCTCAGCCTCTCAGCTCTACAGACCAAATCTCTTCATTTCTTTTATTCCATTTTTTGTTGATGCTTTTTCTTTATCTCCATGGCCTATTCAGCCAGCATGACCATCCTAAAACGCTTATATTCTCGTCTGTTATGTTCCAGCCTTTGCTTTTCTTATTTCTCAACTTTTTATGTATTTACATTTTAATTCCCTCCATAACATCCAATCACCATTCAAAACATTCAGATTTTCTTTGACCAGCTGTATCACCATGCCATCCTCTTTCACTTACATCTAAAAGCAATTCAGACTAGCCAATCCCCTTTTCAGTTTTTTAAATTGTGATTAGAAACCAGTATACCTGGAACCCCAAAAGAACTCCTCGACCAGAAGCTCGAACCCAGGTCCACAAGATCCGGGGCCACCTTTTATCACTTACATCTACAGTAGATGGCAATTACAATGAGCCAATTTACCTTCCTAAAAGCTGTGCCATGAGGATCAAACCAAGATCCCTGGGATCCACCTTCAGAAGAACTCTTCAACTCTTTACCAGGCTTATTTACATCTTTCGGCACCTACTTTACCAACTGTGCTGCCCTTATTCACTCACACTTACGGGCAATTCAGACTAGCCAGTCCACCTCCTAAATGTTTTGGAGAGGTTTGGAGATGCTACCTTCTCAACTCTTCACAGTAACTAGAGCTGAGGTTCAAACCCAGGTCTGCAGAACACGTTCCTTTGGAGCCATTTTTACCAGCAGTTCCATTATGCCAATTTCACTTCTACCTAGGAACGATTACAACTAGCCAATCTAAATTCTGAATGTTTTTGGGAGGTGGGAAAGGGGATATTTATCAACTCTTTACACAAAGTGACCAGAGGTAAGGATCAAACCCAGGTCTCCAGAACACGTTCCTTTGCAGCACCCACTCTACCAGCTGTTCCGCTGTGCCAATTTCACTTCCATCAAGGAATAATTACACCTAGCCAGTCTATATTCTGAATGTTTTTGGGAGGTTGGAAAGGGGGTACTTATCAACTCTTCACACAAAGTGACCAGAGGTAAGGATCAAACCCTGGTCACCAGGACCCATGATGTTGTGTGACACCCCAGCTGTGCCACTTTGATGCCCACCACCTATTTTCCTATTATACTTTATAATATTATAAATAATATTTAAACAAGTGTAGTTGATTTATACACTTTGTAAGCAATATGTGTCAATTAGGAAGGGCGTCCAAATACTTTTGGCAATTTCGAGTATAGTATTTTGCGTGGTGGCGATTTTTCAAGTGACTGTAGTGCCATCTAGTGTTTGGTTGCGGTACTTGCATCAGTTCAGATTACATTGCTTGTCCCATCTAAAGTTCATGGACCAATTCTCCATGCTGCTGGTGACTGTGAATGTTCCTCATTTCTTAATTTAGCTTCACTGCTTCCATCCTGGTCAGGGTCACGGTGGGTCCTGTACCATACAAACACACTAGGCCCTAAAAAAATTGCCTTTATTTGTCATATATACATATACACATGCACAACTAAATGCTTTATCGCGTATCCCAGCTTCTGGGGTATACTTTTAAAGACTTTAAAAATATTAAAATAGTAGACTATATCACATTATAAACTGCACTAATTTCTTATTAACAACTAGGATAAAATAAGCACAAAAAAAAACCCAATGGATCCCGAACATACAGTGAGTCTTTTGTCAAACCAGAACTGATTCTGGATCAGTATCAGTCTTTCCATCCATTACAGCCACTGAGAAGTCCAGACTGACCTAGGATCAGTTTTTATGGCTGTAGTTTTAATGCTTTAGTTGGAAGTGAGCTGAGATGAGGAGCTGCTGCTGCCTGAACTCTTGGCACTCTTCTGACCCCTGGTCGCACTCGCCTGCCTTGGCACCCGCTGTTCGCGCTTCTCCCCGTGACCCGCACCCGATTTACTGCGTGCTAAAGAACACAAAGACACACCCAAGTGTAGAAAGTTGATGCACCATTGAACATATCTTTTTAATTAATTTAGGCACATTGATTGTCCTGCGTTGGTCAAAAAATGGAATGCAAAAGAGTGCAGTTAATCACTTATGTGGAACATGCACTTATTAAAACACTAAAAACAAATATTGCATTATGACAGGGTATATTAGGAGTATTACCAAAAGCCTTATTTACGAATTAGGATGGTATAAGCCCCAGTCATTTCGAATAAGGGTTAAGGTTTAGTCCATTTATTTTGTACACAAAAGGGGTTTCTGGTTGTTAAAAGTGTAAAATTCCTGTTACACAAAAGTCTAAGTAAAAAAAAAAAATTTAAAAAATGCAAGATCAAGTCAGGCAGCATGCAGGAGAAGAAAAGGTAAAGACAAGGAAGACCTTGAGAGAGAGAAGAGCTCTGTTCCCCAGCACCGTAGACCACTATCTTAGCCCCTCCCCTCGAGGGGTGAGCAGCAGGGCCTGCAGGGGCGACCTGAGGGGCCGGTTTTTTAGCACTCTTGTCCGAGACCTTAGAGTCCTCTTCTTCAAAATGAGTTTCAAAAAATGCACAAACACACAGAGTACAACAAGAAATGAACACAGTTTCAGTAATCATTCAGCCAACATACACAATGGCCAAAAGTATGCGGACGCCTGACTTTGAGCTTGTTGGGTATGAAGTCATAACAGGCTCCGCTCTTTTGGGAAGGACTTTCAGAATATTTTGAAGTGTGTCTGTAGGAATGTGTATCCATAGAGTCATTTATGAGGTCAAGCACTACTGTTGAATGACAAGGCCAATCTCAATCCCATAGGTGTTCAATTAGGTTGAATTTAAGGGTCAGTGCAGGTTACACACCAAACTCGTCAAGCCATGTATGTTTAGACCGAACTGAGAGAGGTCTATCCCCAAATTGTCCACATCCATTAGGTCATATAATGTATCTGCACTAAGCTGATTTGATAGATTGGAAGAATGGAAGTAAGAGGGGAAAAATAAAAATTATAATGATGGATGGATGGATGTTCTTTCTATAATTACTAATGTGGCCGAGCAGTCACAAAAGTATTTCACTCATACTGCAGTACATAAGTAAAACACTCAACATTATCATTACCCTGTTAGTGTCATGCAGTGCTGAGAATGATCCATCACCCAAATATTATACTCTCACTGGGCGTCCTATGGTGGTTCCTTTTGATCAATAGATGGAGCAGTTCGGGTTATCGGAAGGTGTAGGTGTAACGCTCAAATTGCTAATGAATGTACAGTACATTAGATGTGTTTATGTCACAGCAGAAAACGACATTCATTAGATTGGCAATGTTCTGCCACTCACTGGATGTTTTCTGCTTTCCGTTTTCCGAACCATTCTGCGCAAACTCGAGAGGTTGTGGTGTGAAAATTCCAGAAAGATCAGAAGTCTCTGATACCAAAAACCTTAATGATAATTGATAGTTAATTAAAGATCAGCTGAATCTCTTGATCTGTTAAATAAATGTGAGGTGTTCCTAATAATATGGACAGTAGGTGTATTATACATACAAGAATTTATGAATTCTCTAGAATTATAAGCACCTTTGGTAAAGGCAGGCTGGAATGGTCATAAAACCTGCTGGTAATTTTTTGAACCCATAATGCCAATCCTCTCTACACTACACCGTACTTTATTTCTCACAGTGAGAGAACTGGCCTTTAGAAGACTCTCGGCCATTTATATTAAGCCTTTTAAATGCCACTGTCAGTCCCGGATAAAATAAAGGAGGTTACGCCGGGAAGGGCATCCAGTCTAAAACTGAGCCAGAATGAAGCAGCCAAAAAATGAAATAAATTAATTTGACATCATCACACGGTGTGTTTTAATTTTATAACCACTTTTCATCTCACAAGCCACCAACAGCAACATCAGAATTTGTATCAGTTCAGAAGATTATAAGTGCCGTCTCTGAGAAGCTGGACTGACCTCTGCTATCTGAAAGAGAAGATGGTTCGGGGGCGATTGTGTCCGCGATCTTTTGGCCTGCGCACATGGCCTTTAGAGTCTGGAACACAGCCAGGGGTGCAACGTTCATCTTCAGGAGATCCAGAATGATCCTGCAGAACAGGTAACAATTCATTAAGGTACATTTTTCAGCTATGCACCTTTTTCAGCTATGTGCAAAAGTCTGGGTACCCGTGACTCAGGGACCCTGGCAAACCTGGCAGTGGTGGGGTATGAAACAGCAACCCTCTGGTCAGCTGTAAATTCAACCTTAGACGCTAACATGTGTAGTACTTGTATGTTAATGGTAATTAGTTATTCAAATGCTTTCAACTTTTCAAATCTGTTCAAATCCTTTAAATTACTGAATTTATCGGATTTATAGTAGCTAAAATATTTGAAAGAGCTAATTTATGTTATTCTCAAAGACTAAATAAATGTCTTCCATAGAGTAAATAATGACTACATACACCGATCAGCCATAACATTAAAACCACCTCCTTGTTTCTACACTCACTGTCCATTTTATCAGCTCCACTTACCATATAGGAGCACTGACTGAAGTCCATCTATTTCTCTGCATGCTTTGTTATCCCCCTTTAAACCTGTTCTTCAATGGTCAGGACCACCACAGAGCAGGTATTATTTAGGTGGTGGATGATTCTCAGCACATTCTCAGCAGTGACAATGACATGGTGGTGGTATGTTAGTGTGTGTTGTGCTGGTATGAGTGGATCAGACACAGCAGCACTGCTGGAGTTTTTAAATACCGTGTCCACTCACTGTCCACTCTATTAGACACTCCTACCTAGTTGGTCCACCTTGTAGATGTAAAGTCAGAGACGATCGCTCATCTATTGCTGCTGTTTGGAGTTGGTCATCTTCTAGACCTTCATCAGTGGTCACAGGACGCTGCCCACGGGGCGCTGTTGGCTGGATATTTTTGGTTGGTGGACTATTCTCAGTCCAGCAGTGACAGTGAGGTGTTTAAAAACTACAGCAGCGCTGCTATGTCTTATCCACTCATACCAGCACAACACACACTAACACACCACTACCATGTCAGTGTCAGTGCAGTGCTGAGAATGATCCACCACCCAAATAATAACTGCTCTGTAGTGGTCCTGTGAGAGTCCTGACCATTGAAGAGCAGCATGAAAGGGGGCTAACGAAGCATGCAAAGAAACAGATGGACTACAGTCAGTAATTGTAGAACTACAAAGTGCTTCTATATGGTAAGTGGAGCTGATAAAAGGGACAGTGAGTGTAGAAACAAGGAGGTGGTTTCAATGTTATGGCTGATCTGTGTATATATAAAATTAAGCAGCATCCAAACCTACTTAAAGACTTCTTGGTCCATGACGATACCAGCAGCCTGAGTAAGCTCAAACACCTCCATCTCCTCAGCATTGAGCACCTTTTTCTTCTTCACGCTGTACTTCTGCACATTGCCGCTGACTGTGACACCTAGAGATGGAGAGTCCGGAGCGGTGGGCATGTTAGCAGGCTGAGCAGAATGGGACATCCTTAGTGATCAGATTGCACCTAAAAGCAAAAACAAAAAATGCTGTTAATGACAGATAATCAAGTGAATCACCTTACAGCTTGACTGACCTCAAAACGGAGGTGGTCATGGTTAGAGCCACAGGGCAGTGGTTTCTAACTCTGTGTTACTGCTTACAGTTTTGGAATAGGACATCCAATAAGCTTACAGTCATGTGTCCACAGTCTTTCAGCCAAAAATGGTGTAAAATCTCATTTGGGTTAATTCCCAATCCACTATAAAATGAATAAAATGAGATGGCAATATTTGGGCTATCAGTCGGCTTGTGTGTATACAATTAAACATTTAACTAACTGATTGGGAACTATGGTTGTTGGAAAAGATTAGATGTTCATTAAAGTATACAGAGACATTATGAAAACTAAAATTGTCTAGTGAATTTATGCCTGCTGTTGTATAATTTTGTGACTGTGACAAGAAATTCATTATATATATAATTATTATTATTATATTATATTATATTATATTATATTATATTATATATTATATTATATTATTATAATTATAATTATAAATAAACCAGCCATATAAGCAAGTTAGGCATTTGTTATCAATCTTGTTTTAATTAATTAGTCTTGTTTAGGCATTTGTCACCACTAACATACATACAAACATACAAACATACATACATACAGTGTATCACAAAAGTGAGTACACCCCTCACATTTCTGCAGATATTTAAGTATATCTTTTCATGGGACAACACTGACAAAATGACACTTTGACACAATGAAAAGTAGTCTGAGTGCAGCTTATATAACAGTGTAAATGTATTCTTCCCTCAAAATAACTCAATATACAGCCATTAATGTCTAAACCACCGGCAACAAAAGTGAGTACACCCCTTAGTGAAAGTTCCTGAAGTGTCAATATTTTGTGTGGCCACCATTATTTCCCAGAACTGCCTTAACTCTCCTGGGCATGGAGTTTACCAGAGCTTCACAGGTTGCCACTGGAATGCTTTTCCACTCCTCCATGACGACATCACGGAGCTGGCGGATATTCGAGACTTTGCGCTCCTCCACCTTCCGCTTGAGGATGCCCCAAAGATGTTCTATTGGGTTAAGGTCTGGAGACATGCTTGGCCAGTCCATCACCTTTACCCTCAGCCTCTTCAATAAAGCAGTGGTCGTCTTAGAGGTGTGTTTGGGGTCATTATCATGCTGGAACACTGCCCTGCGACCCAGTTTCCGGAGGGAGGGGATCATGCTCTGCTTCAGTATTTCACAGTACATATTGGAGTTCATGTGTCCCTCAATGAAATGTAACTCCCCAACACCTGCTGCACTCATGCAGCCCCAGACCATGGCATTCCCACCACCATGCTTGACTGTAGGCATGACACACTTATCTTTGTACTCCTCACCTGATTGCCGCCACACATGCTTGAGACCATCTGAACCAAACAAATTAATCTTGGTCTCATCAGACCATAGGATATGGTTCCAGTAATCCATGTCCTTTGTTGACATGTCTTCAGCAAACTGTTTGCGGGCTTTCTTGTGTAGAGACTTCAGAAGAGGCTTCCTTCTGGGGTGACAGCCATGCAGACCAATTTGATGTAGTGTGCGGCGTATGGTCTGAGCACTGACAGGCTGACCCCCCACCTTTTCAATCTCTGCAGCAATGCTGACAGCACTCCTGCGCCTATCTTTCAAAGACAGCAGTTGGATGTGACGCTGAGCACGTGCACTCAGCTTCTTTGGACGACCAACGCGAGGTCTGTTCTGAGTGGACCCTGCTCTTTTAAAACGCTGGATGATCTTGGCCACTGTGCTGCAGCTCAGTTTCAGGGTGTTGGCAATCTTCTTGTAGCCTTGGCCATCTTCATGTAGCGCAACAATTCGTCTTTTAAGATCCTCAGAGAGTTCTTTGCCATGAGGTGCCATGTTGGACCTTTCAGTGACCAGTATGAGAGAGTGTGAGAACTGTACTACTAAATTGAACACACCTGCTCCCTATGCACACCTGAGACCTAGTAACACTAACAAATCACATGACATTTTGGAGGGAAAATGACAAGCAGTGCTCAATTTGGACATTTAGGGGTGTAGTCTCTTAGGGGTGTACTCACTTTTGTTGCCGGTGGTTTAGACATTAATGGCTGTATATTGAGTTACTTTGAGAGAAGAATAAATTTACACTGTTATATAAGCTGCACACAGACTACTTTTCATTGTGTCAAAGTGTCATTTTGTCAGTGTTGTCCCATGAAAAGATATACTTAAATATCTGCAGAAATGTGAGGGGTGTACTCACTTTTGTGATACACTGTACATACATACATTACATACATACACACACACACACTCGAAATAACATACTCTCAGCCCTGAATTTTCACCCACTGCGAGCCCTCATCATTCTCTTGTCTACAGGGAACTCTTTTTTAAAAACTAAAATAAGTTACCTCCCAAAAACAGACATTTGGAACGAAAGTCCAGCGTTTAGCTACAGTTGTGCGGAATACCGTTACCAAAGGCGTTAGCTTAGCTTATGCACGAGCTGTTACTAACATTTGATTTAGCGCGAAGCTAACATGTTCTAGAATGGTTTATTTCATCATAAATATAATAAAATAATAACATATGAAATGATAAGAAAGCAGCACTGATGTAAACAACTCACCATTGAGAAGAAAGCCCCGCTTCTCCTGAGGTAAATATGGTGAATAAAACGCGTTAGCGCTTTCTACTGGTCTGGAGGAGAAGCTCCAGGGTGTGGCTCTTAAATCTTTTTATTAGCTTTTTTAACCCCCTTTCATCCAGGTCATGGTGGGTCTGACTAGGAGCCAATCCATCATCAAGCAACACATACTTACATTTACCTTTGGTATCATTCATGTCACTCACATTCATCCTCTTAGGGTGACCATATTAATGGTCAGGCACCTGCACTAGGTGGAAGGTTGGGTTCAGGGGGGTGGGTGGGGGTTGATTGGTAATTGAATGTAATAATGTAATTATTGGTGGCGCAATGGCAATGTGTATGGGGTAGGGGTTTAAATATTTGACGAATGCATCGATAACCATGCAACGATTTATTGAACTTCAATACATAAACAGCTACTCTTTAACAAAACAGCTACGTATAACTGCTGTGATGCTCCGTGGTGTGAAGTGCAAAAAGTCCCTCTGCAGCAGTAACAGCATCTTCTGAGCTCACACTCAGTTTTGTGTTTTTCTAAACTAGCACCTTTATTTAACACTGACACATACATGCCAGCATGGCAGGTCATGCATTCTTCTTCCCAAGGATCCCATCCGAGACAAAAATACAGATTTTTTTCTGTAGTTCGTCTGTGAATTTTCATTTGCGCCTTTCACACAGACTTAATTGCCAAATCCCGGACATTTTTGGTGATTTAAAAATCCCAGCCGGACGCATGTTCGGGAAAAGGAAGACACATTGTCACCCTAACTATCTATTATGTTGCGTAAACGATTCATTGATTTTCATATATACATGTTTACCTGTACTCTGTAGGCATAGCACCCTTGGTTCCCACCAGTAATCACTGAGGTCAGGTTTGAACCCTCAACCTTCAGTGAACGCTCAGCCCCAACCAATTAGCTACGAGTAGTTCCAGTTTTCAATTTCTTTGTATGTGAATTCATCTTTATCTTGCAATCAGGTCATTTCTGATTCACTATTCAGATAATTCATTAATTCAGTGTCTGTTTTACCAGTCCTTACCAGCATCATGGACTCCATAAAGTATCAGGAGATTTTAAATGCTGAACTTGCTGCCTCTGCCAAGAATGCAAAATGACTAAATCTTCTAAAGCATCAGTTCTTCCAGCAGGACGTGCATCCAAAACGTGCATTCAAATCCACTCAAAAAGGCCTTAATTTGAATAATCAAGCTTATGTTATGGCCATCTTATAGGATTCCTGAGGTGTTGTGGCATTTTTGTGTGTTTATTATTATTGTGAATTTTGAGTTACATAAGCAGAACTAGATCAGTAAATTACTGCCTATTTCAACACATTACAATTACATTAATGAAAAATGATGATGAAAAGGCACTGGACTAGGATTAGTATCTGCACCATGCCATACTACCCCAAAAAAGAAGCACCAATGTGGTCTTGTAAAAACAAGTTAGCTTTATCATTTTAGTGTTTGTACAGATAAACAAACAAACAAAACAACAAAAGCACCAATAAATAAAAATTGTAGTATTGACCTGCAAGTACACAAACCCCATTTCTGGAAAAGTTGGGACGTTTTGTAAAATGAAATGAAACCAGAATCTATCAGCTATACTATGAATTGCAGTGGAATTTTCACCCATTGTTGCTCATTGACTTCAGCTGCTCAACAGTCCATGGTCCCTGTTCTTTAACTCACCAAGACGCTCTATGTCTATGAAGCCCAGCTGGGATTTGTCTATCTAAAAAGACCGTTGATGAAAGCATGCGTCTCTCTAAAATCCCAATATATGCCGATGCATCAGTGGTACCTTCTGACATACTGTATGCAAGTCACCCATACCATGACAGATACTGGCTTTTGCATGTTTCGCTGATAACAGTCTGGATGGTCTTTTTTATGTTTAGCTTGAATAATTCGATTTTGTTTGTCCTGAAAACATGCTAAAACTGTCTTTGAGATCTGAGCTGAGCTCTGGCCCATTGAACTTTGGCTACGTTTCTGTATACAATTGATCTCTGACTTTTTCTTTGCATTTCTTGATGCAGAGGCGGACTGTGTTAAGTGACATCGGTTTTCTGAAGTAGTCTTGAGCCCTTGTGGCTGTATTTATCACAGTAGCATGACAATTTCTCATGCAATGCCCTACACAGATAGAGAAGATAGAGAATCTTTTAACAATTCTATGGATAGTAGACGGTAAAAGACCTAAATAATTTGCAATTATTTGCAAGATAAATTCTTTCACAAAGTTTGGCACAAAGTGATGAGCCACAACCTGTCTTTGCTTGCCTTTGGTGGGTTCTCCCTTTAAACCTAATCATGATTCACCTGCTTATTAAACTAGATTCTGCCCTGTCAAGACTTTTTTGAGTGTTTTACAGACATCACATTTAAAATTAGTTTATATTTACAATATACAAATATGTTGGTCAAATAAAACATCCTTTCTTTGTCTTTTGACAGTCGATGAGAACAAACAAATAACAGATTCTTGTTTTTTTTTGCATCTTACAAAATGTCCCAACATTTCTGGAAATGTGGTCTGTATATTGAAACAGAATAAGACTATATTAGTAATAATAAATAAATAAGGTGCCTAAATTTAGTCACGGTAAGGCATTAGCTAACACGTTGGAGTTTGCTTTCACTCGTCCCAGCACAATCTTCCTCAGAGCTTCGTTTCCTATTCACCGGAGGAACTTCCTCTTCCTCTTTTACCTCCACTTCTGTACTCTGTAAAGCCGGGTCCGATTTTGAGCCTTTTACACCTGCAAGAGCGTCATCCTGTGACGTCTCGAATTCCACCAGCTGTTCTCGGAGTTCCTCGTGCTCCGGCTGGAGTTGTACACTTATGATCTCCAGTCCTCTTATCCCACTCACTATCGCCCCCTGCACCTCCACCTGGTCCTGGGCTCGGTCCTGGCTAGAGTTAGGCCCCTGTGTGCGGTCGTTGAGTAAAACGGCGCTAGGCTGAGAGAGGAATTCTTGCCTTAGTGAGGCTAGCTGAGCCTCTAGCAGCTCTTTGTGCTGGGCCTGCAGACTCTCCACCTAGAATAACAGAGATGAAGTGAATCTAACAACTGATCGAGCAATCAAGTGAATCAGCTGAGCAAAGCTTATGTAGCTACGAAAAATGTAAGGCCCTTGGGTTTTACTATAGTAATCAGTAGGGATGCATCGATACCATTTTTCCCAACCGAGTACGAGTACAAGTACATGTATTTTTGTACTCGCCGATACCGATACCTATTTAGAATGATGCAATCTGGAGCATTATGGAATAGTGTAGTTTTTAGTGTAAAATAGTGCAGTGGAACAGTTGCTTTGGTTGCCATCACTAATTGTAAAAAAAAAAAAAAAAAAAACACCGCACAGACATCATTGAGAAAGCTTCTGACAAGCTAATGTTAACATTCATTAATAAACGCACGTAATTAACGTTGTGCACATCATACATGCGATGCGATTCTGCTGATTGAAATATTTACTTTAAAAAGATAATACAGTCCGATCCCATCTGAGCCGATTCTATCAGCACATACATTCGTGGTTCACCTCGGTAAATCGTAAACGACTCTGAGTCGGCTCCCGCTCTGTGGTAATAACCAGTATAATTAAGCCTGAGCTTTATAAGGTAAGCGAGTCACACAAAATGTTCTGTAGTAGTTGGTGTTTATTTACAACCGCATCATTCATTATAACAGTAAACACGGAGAATTGACTGAGAAAAGAAGCTTAAAATGAGTCGACTCCTGAATCACTTGTATCGACACTGTGAACAGAGTATTAAAGACACAAACACGTCCTATAACAGCAGTCGCTGCTTTTGTAACCGGTTATCTTCGCTGTTAGCTTTATTTTAAGTTTTTTTTTTTTTTTTGTCAAACGGAACTAAATAACATTAAATGTGCGTGTGAGCGTGGTCAGTGAGAATAATTCAATCTGTCTCCCGTGGGTGAAAAATGAATTGCTTTAGTTTTAGAAGTAAAAAAATCTCGTAATGTCACGCCTCCCGGTCAGGCACTTGCGCCCCACAGGTTGAAAACCCCTGCGTTAACGCAGCAACGTGCACTAGGTACACGGTATCGGATGTTTAGTATCGGAGCCTCGTTTGCGAGTACGAGTACGAGTTAATGAGCGCGGTATCAGGCTAATACCCGATACTAGTATCGGTACTCATGCATCTGTAGTAATCAGAATACTTGGTGCAGGGGTGTTGAGTCAATTGAACAGAAAGTATGCTAGGTAGAAGTATTCAGATCAAATGATAATGCCAATATTGAGAAATATTAGGTATTTAAATATACACCGGACCATAAGCTTGTTGGGCATCATATTCCAAAGCCGTAGGCATGCAGCATTTGTTGTTGGACTGTGACTGGGGAAAAACCAAAGAAAAGCACCCCTTTACTGGGAATTCTAATTAGGAAACTGGATTTGCTCACAGTCAGCAATATTAACGTAGCATTATTGTACATTTTAGTGAAATTACTTCATAACAATGAACAGACTCAGTGATTCATTATATCTAAATTTTTGCATCGACAAAAATTGTTGGTGGTCTCCCAGTTCCGAGGTTAGCCAAATGCAGCATAAATATGAACCTGCCACCTCAATACCCATTTTGCATTTATAGGAAGACTTTTTCAAGTGTATCTGTGGGAATTTGTGCCCATTAAGCTGAAACAGCATTTGTTAGGTCATGTACTCATGTTTAAAAAAAAAAAAAAAAAAAAAAAAAAAAAACCTGGCTCACACCTGATGTTTCAACTCATCTCCAAGAATACATGAGCAAGACAAGAGTGCTCACCATTTTTGCCAGTCTTTGCTGGCTGTGGTCCTGGCACTGGCACAACTGCAGCTCGTCGAACATCTTCACGTTGGCCTGGACCAGACTTGCGACCTTAACAAGAATCAGAAATCTGTGAGGATCGGTGATCTTTCGGTGTGTCTGAGATATTGGAAGTGTTTTTTTTTGCTAATTTATTCTGGTTGGGGATGAGGTGGGAACCGGGGCATAAGGTAGAAACATGCCCTGGATAGCACGCATTCATCACAGGGCAACACACACTTCACACGTTCATTTACAGCTAGGGCAATTAAGAGCAGCCAGTTTACCTTCTGCATGTTCACAGGAGATGGAGGAAAACTGGTGGAGAACAGCTGAGTATTGATAGAATCCAGGGACCAGGGATGAGAAACAAACCCAGGTCTCATGATCCATGTTGCTATGTACCACTTACTATATAAGCTGTGCTATTAGACCACCCCAGTGTAAACATTAATATTGTCATTGTCATTTAATGGATGTGCTTTTCCCAAGCTGATTACTTGGAAATTGGAAAACTGTCCATTCCTACTGGGAATACAAGTCAAAGCAAGAAACCAATTTGACCCACCTGTTCTTTGAGCTGTTTAATTTCAGCACGTAGAGACTTCTCCACACTTTCTTTCTCCTGCCTTAGAGCGTCTATCTGCTCATTGAGCTCCAGAAGACGTTTCTGAAGCTCCAAACTATCCCCTCTCTGTAGAACACAAAAAGAATTAAAGATGTGAGAAAACAGCAGATTTTTGACATAACTGGGTTACTTAATTAGTTGGATATGGTGCTAGACAGCTAACTGACTAACGCTAAAATCAAAACAGTTGGGGTCGGCACAGTAGACCATTTTTGACGCAACCGTTATTATTTTATCTGGGCTTGAAACTGGCACCGAGAGTGCACTGACAAGTGCACCTACAAATGGCTAGGCTGTTCAGTTATCTCCCACCTTTCTCAGCCATATTTAATCATATCTGTCTAAAAGCCTGGATTAGCACCGTCTAGGGTACTCCTGCCTTGTGCCTAGTCTGGACCCACTGCAACCCTGACCAAAACAATAAGCAGATAAAAATGAAATGAAAGGGCGCCTGGTGACTGCAGTCTAAAGCAACAGTCTCACTGAGTACTCGTGGACCAGTAATCCAAAGGTCACTGGTTCAAGCCCCACTACAGCAAGGCTCTTAACCCTCAGTAGCTTAAATTGTACTGTATTCAATCACAATCGTAAGTCGCTTTGGATAAAAGCGTTTGCTAAATGCCGTAAATGTGTTATATATGTATATGTATTTAAGTAATAGGGTTATATTGTGCTTTACATAAAAGAAATTTGAGTGGCATGTGTAACATCGAAGCATTAATCTGTTTATTTGTGATCAGTAGAATTATATATTTATAAACTATAATTATCACTGCACTAACAGCATGACATTTACTTATGCCATTAGGTATTTCAATTACACCAAGAAGAGGAGGAAGAAAGTCCTAGGTAGAGGTAGAGAGAGGCGGAGGTGAGAGTCTGAGGCTTATGGGTAGTCAAAGAGGACATGCAGGTGGTTGGGGGTCACATATGAGGATATTCAAGACAGGGCAAGATGGATACAAATGATTTTCTGTGGCGACCCCTAACAGGAGCAGCTGAAAGAAAAGGAAGAAGTCAGAGCTGTGGGTTATTTCCCTACGGGATTGCAAAGTGGACAGAACTCAAGTTAAGCTGAATGGAACACGATTGATGTGTACTGGGAAAATACTTCAATTTCAGGTGGTAATTACTCCGAGGCGCAGACGACTTTTCATGAAAATGACTTTTCATACTAGGGGAGGGAAGCTTTATTTCTCAGAATGAACTGCTTATGTTATGCTTCGCTTGGCAGATGCTTTTATCCAAAGTGACTCACAATTTATTTATTAGGATTTTAACGTCATGTTTTACACACTTTGGTTACATTTATGACAGGACGGTAGTTACTGGTTACACAAGATTCAGTTCCAAGTTTTTAATGTCAAACACAGTCATGGACAAATCTGTATCTCCAATTCACCTCACTTGCATGTCTTTGGACAGGGAGAACATGCAAACTCCACACAGAAAGCACCCGGACCGCTTCACCTGGGAATCGAACCCAGGACCATCTTGCTATGAGGTGACAGTGCTACCCTTCAAGCCACTGTGCCACCCCTGACTTACAATCATGGCTGAATACAACCTGAGCAATTGTAAGTACCCGCTGAGCTACCACTGGCCTATATTCAGTATAACCCATTACCCCAACCCACAAGAGAATCCTAGATATTACATGCACTAGACCTGGCCCCAGGTCCGCAGTCTCAATAGTTTAGACAAACAAATGGAACTCTCAGTGTGTACTGCAATATTCCAGAAGTAGACATGAATGCAAAGCTTGTGATTTAATACTCTGACAACATAAAAACAGCCACAAATCGTAACAAGTAAATGAGGATTAATCGCATAGCCCTAGCTTACTGTAATTTAGCACTGCATCAAGCCTTAAGAGTCCATCAAAATCCCCCAAATCAAGATCAGAAATTTAAAATTATTTATGCACATGCACTTCTATGAGTAATTTCAATGCCATGCATTTTTAGCACATGTGTCAAGTAAGGGCAAAATAGCTACTATGTTTCTGTCTGTTTATTTTATCTTGTCTTTATATTTTGATCCATTTTATATTTTCATTTTTATTTTCATGGCTGCAAGGTAGGTTGAGTTTTTTATGCTTTCAGGCATGTGTACTTGTCATCTTTTGTTGGTGTATTTGGGGCATTCTATTAGGAGGTTACATAATGTAAGGACAGGATGTACTTATACCTGTTCAGTAACAATTGCAGTGGCCTCGTCGTAAATCAGGTTGCTCGTCTTTCCATCAGGATCCATCAGAACCAAAGTCTGGGCTTGCTCTGATCCGTTCAGGGAAGATTCCACTTCCTCCTCGGCGCCCACTGGCATACCGTTACTCTCACAGTCTTCCTTAACAATAGAGGGAATAATAAATAAATAAATAAAATATATTAGATACTGCATGTTTAGAAAAACAGGTATTTTGCAGTTAACAAAATGACAAACGATAGCAAAAAACCTTTAATAAGGGATATGAATTAATTTCAGTGATGTGCTATGCAAAAGAACAAAAAGAACAAACAAAATACAGTACTGCAATGTTCAATATTCGTAGTAATTTGTAATGTTAGAGCTGTAATTTAAAATCAGCGCTTGAAGTGACCGAACCAGACGTTCTCTTTTAAATTATTATTATTATTAATGAGATCTGGATTTTCCTTGCCTGAACTTTACCTAAAACTGCTTTTGCACTGACTGTGCTATTGTTTCCTATGGAGTGAGGCGGTGCTGCTTACCTTGCTGCTGGGCTACCTTGAGAATCGTGTAGAGCGTAGATTCGCTGCTTTAATGCTCAGTTTTTACTGCTCATTTGTTTATTTATTTAGTTGTTTTACGACAAGCTTACACCATGGTTATTATTATATTCACGTCAGTCTATCATCATAACCACCAGTTCCACTGCTATATTTATGCAGAAATTAAATTGCATTTACCATTTTACAAAAGAAGCACTGGCTCTTTTACAGTGTAAAAGCAGGACCTCTTCCAGATAGGACACCAGCCCTTCATCAAAATGACATCCGCCCACAATTCTAATAGCTGACCTTAATTAAGCAAACCTCTAATAGCTGACCTTAATTAAGCAAACCTACCTTGGGTTCGACAGTGAGTAACGCTGTAGTCTCAGTGCCAGTGGTGGCGAGGATTGGCTGCGTTACGATGGAGTTGGTCGCAGACGTGGCGTCACCTACAGAGCCCAAACTCACAGCTAGGCCACTGTACGATTTAGCATTGGCTTCTGCACTGCTGCTATAATACTGTCTGCAGTTCACATCCTAAAGGGAAAAACACAAAGATTTTCATTCATATTATTTCCAGGTTTTACCGCTTTATCTTGGTCACGGTCGCCATGGAAATCAATGCCGGAACACAATCGGGACGCCTCACGGGGGCCTCTGTCACCTTCATAGACTAGCCAATCATATCTGTATGTAGACGCCCAACTGGGTGATAGCACCGCTGGAGGATTCGAACCCTGGATCCAAATGGTAGTGGGCAAGGATATTTTTTTCCTCTGTGACACCCAACCTTTTACACACACAGATGCCTGGTTATATTATGCAGTGTTTTTTTACTGTTTGGTAAAATGTTAATGGTAATGGTGTCCAATGGTAGCTTAGTGGTTAAGGTACTGGACTGGATCCAAACATTTCTGGTTCAAGCCCCAACACCACCAAGTCGCTACTGTTGGGTCCTGAGCAAAGTTCTTAACTCTCATTTGATTAGATTGTGTTTGGTCACAATTCTAAGTCGCTTTGGATGAAAGTGTCTGCTAAATGCCATAAACGTGTAATCTCCATGTATTTTAGCTGGCAGGTAAAATTCAGCCCATGTAAACACATGCTTACCTGCGTCACCTGGATTTGAAAAGTGGTGTGCGGGTTCCTGAAGTGCGTCTTGTAGTGCTTGACAGCTTCGTCCCTCCTATTAAAGCCGTTCCTGCAACGGTAGCAGTGCCAGTGAGCTCCTTTAAACCTTTTCTCTCCTTTAATGGTGCCCACAATCTCACAGTGGTTACAGCAACGAAGTACTTTTAAGCCTGCAGGGTACAAGTGGAAAACATCTCTTCATCAGTCCAACCTCCTTAACCTCTGTGCATTAACGTAATCACCTAATGTGAATTATTTAAGCTAAATGTGATGACTTTCTATTGCACAGTACCCCACAGTACAATACAGAGTCAAGTCCAGAACTATTTGGAGAGTTACTGTCCATGTCCAATTTCCCATGAGTACATGTGAAATTAAGAGGAGTTTCTGAACCTTTGGCTTTGACTTTCTCCACAAGACACTGACAGCAAATACATCAACGTAACTATAAGAACAGCAGTAGCAACAGCAGCACTATATTTGGTTGGCCCCACTTCAGTTTTGGTCTTTAATTATCTGTACCCATGTTTAATCTTTTCATGCACCACTATATACAACATCTATTGTAGTTGGGTTTTAAATATAACACCTGTAACGTCTAAATCCAATGGTGATTCAATTTGACCAGTTAATGCTCTGCACTTCTTATCACTCCACCTACACAGGCGTGGGTTTGAAACATTGCCAGTAAAATCATGTCACTATCATAGGTCAATCAACAACAAACATATTATCTGCGTACTACACTTGAGACTGAATCAGATGTCAGTTCCATTTCAGTACAGTCTTCAGGCAAATACCATGTACCAACAATACCAGTACCGACAATAATCCTTTACTGTTTCCGCCGGATGTATTATTTTTAAGAAATAAAAATATTTAGTAATGTTGGTTCACAAGCCCAGGATGTGTATCCATGCATGCGTCCTTCATACTTTTATTCCTGACCTGCAAAGTCGATGCTTTTGTCGACGTGTTTGATGCGAAAATGGGCACGGAGGATGATGGGGTCCTGGTATGCCTCCCCCACTGTGCACAGAGGGCAGTGCATGTGCACTCCTTTCTCGTGTCCAGTACACTTGTCGTCCTGGCACAGAACGGGCACATAGGAGTGTTCAGAACCTTTGACTTGCACTGATGGGTGGGCCTGTCAAAAGTGGAGAAATGCTGTTGACCTTTGTGACAAGCACTTAAACATAGTCTGTCAAAAGTACATTTATTAAAGGATATAGCCAAAAGTATGTGGATACCTGATCATTTCATTTGTGCAATTCATTTGTGCACAGAGACACAGCCATATGGGAACAGAAAGGGGCATTATATTACCACAAAATTGCATTATAATTAATTTTATATGAACAATTCTATACACCTGATAGCAAAGGGTGTGGCTGAAATCCCTCAACTCAACAATTATAATGGGTGTCCACATATTTTTCGCCATATTGTATACATATATGTTATAATCCAAGATTCACGCCCGTTTTTACAGTTTTAGCAAAATAGCAAGTTTATTTATTTATAAGATATAAACATATAAAATATTTTATCATATTAAATGTTCTCAACATGCAGCCTAAAAATTTCTTCTAAATATAACAGATTATTAAGGCGTAGTCACAAATGTCACCCACTTTCAAACGTAGTGCACTACACACCCACTACGTCCTACAGTACGTAGTGCTCTTAAATAGGGAGAAAGAATTGGAATTCGGCCCAAACTAGATTTCTAAGCTAAGCTAGCCACCATTTATTCGCTAATGTTAGCTCACTAATACTTTAACGTCAACCTTTTTGCATAAATACTCACGACAAACGTCGCCATGGTGTTGTAAATTGATGTATATAAGGTCACAACTGTGTTGTTTTTCGGTTTTTTATAAGTTTTAGCGTGTAAAACATTTGCTAGCCGGGTTGATTTGTGTTGTTCGTCATCCGCTTGTGTGCACACGTTCCACCGCGATTTATGCGCTGACTTATCGCGTTGTAAAAACTCAGCGTATTTGCTGCTCGCCTAGGTCGATGACTAGTTCGACCAATCAGCGAATTGTTTGTTTGATACGCGGTGTACATCGCAAAATCACTCAAGCATAGCACGCTGAACCGCATAAATAAGTAAAGAGAATTAAAATTGTAACTGCGGTTATATATAGGATGTGGTGTATTTGATGCGATTTTTTAAAATTAGTGGTATGACAAAGGAGGAGATTTGTTATGGGATCCTACTGTTAAAAAGGCTATTGTTGAAAATATAACTTAAACACGGTCAAATGAGCTTCCGTCAGATGTTAAATTTCGTCTACGACCATATTCTCAGATGCTATTAATGTATTAGACTGTTAAATACTAAACCATCCTATTTCCGACAAAACAGGGGGCACCCGGATTTGAACCGGGGACCTCTTGATCTGCAGTCAAATGCTCTACCACTGAGCTATACCCCCTGCTGCCGAAGCGCTGTATCTTTGGTTCCTAAAAGTGTCCTCACAAAGATTGTAATTGTAGCTGGCACCACGCAGAGCTGTTCTTACTTGATGGTCTGACAGACTGAAATGAAAATGGAATCAGATGAACCTTGCAGTGGATCAGTGCAATTGTGTATAATGCACTAAACTAAGAGTGGATGCTGTTCAAAATTATATATGAACAGCGTGATATTAATATTTATATAGATTATTATTAAGCACAGGTTTTTATGGGTCACCACGATTATATAGAATCTTCTGTAAGTGAAAACAAAATAAAGAATTTGTACTGGAGATGCCGGGGATTGAACCCGGGGCCTCATACATGCAAAGCATGCGCTCTACCACTGAGCTACATCCCCACACGATGCTATGAGACATATTTGCTGTATTAATAGTATTCATGGTTTTGTTTACTGTATAATCGTAGTAAAAAAACAAAGATTTAACATATATGCGTCAATTTTATTCCTGCTCTATCTTTAACAACCGCGGTAAGGTTGGTTTTACACTGGGCATTCGCCTGATATTCGAGTTTCCTTCTGCCCGTTCTCGGTTAAAATACATCCAAAAACGAACAAAATAGTATGTACCTACTTTGCAGTAAACAAAAAACAAAATCAAACTACAATTAAATATATTTTCAAACACCCTGTTAAATTTCAGTTATAGTAATATACTATTTTACTTTACAATCGAGGTTGATCAGCGTTTAATATTAAGGGAGCGTCTAAAAAGTTCATGCCGAAGACACTGTTGTGTGTCGGTGGGAATTCTGTGCCCATTTAGTCTAAAACGCTTTTTTTAAGTTGAGAACCGTTTAAATATTAAGGGAGCGTCTAAAAAGTGCATGACAAAGACACTGTTGTGTGTTTGTAGGAACTTGTGTCCATTTAGTCAAAAGAGCCTTACTTAAGGTGAGAAGGCCTGGTTTTGCAATCCTAGTTCCAATTCATCCCAAAGGTGTTCAGTGGAATTAAGGTAAAATCACAAGTCATGTTGGGACAGAGGCAAAATAAAAAGTAAAAAGTTGATAGAATAATGAAGTTGCAGTGTTTTAAAACGCTCCAGAATAAGCAGGTAACTGGTAACAGGTGAGGGAATCATGAAGGGTATAAAAGCCAACGCTTGTCATGGTATGTGGATATGCATCAGTGCATATGGCATGGATGACCTGCATATACAGTAGATATGTAGAGTCGACCCCTGACTTACAAACTTAATTGGTTCCAAAGGGCTGTTCTGAAGTCAAAATGTTCGTATGTTAAACCTATTTTTCCCTTAAGAAATAATGTAAATAGAATTAATCCGTGCCTTAAATCTTAAATGATAGAATAGACATTACTGTAATAAACAATAATAAACAACAATACATATATACACACACCATATATATATATATATTTATTTATATATATATATATACCGTATATATATATATATATATACACACACACATATATGTATAGATAGATATACACCGATCAACCATAACATTAAAACCACCTCCTTGTTTCTACACTCACTGTCCATTTTATCAGCTCCACTTACCATATACATGGCTGGATTACTGACCGGGCCAGTGGGGCCAGCGCCCAGGGGCCCTCGAGGTTAGGGGGCCCTGAGGGGGGGCCCCGGGGGCCCTAGCCATGCTTTTGGGGCCCCTAGACTTCTACAGAAGTCGTTCACCATGGGTCCTTGATATTCTAGGGACCTACAAATTGGCAGGCAAGCTACCGGACGTGCCGACTCTACAAGGGGAGGGGGGGTGTGCCGATCGAGCGTTGCTCCACCAAGGGGGTGGGGGTGTGGCGGAAGCAGCACCTATCATATGCGACCGAGAGCTGGTTCACCAAGGGGAGGGGGGCGTGGTGCGAGGAGGGACGCAGAGACTAAGTGCCTTTCAATACATTGTAGACTGGGGAAACTCAATATTTTGAACACCTTTAAAGGGTGCCGTGACTGAGCAAAGGTTGAGAAGCACTGGTTTAATGTATTAATCTATTTATGTTTTTGGAGGGGGCCCTGGGCAACTCTTTGCCCAGGGGCCCAGACTATCCTTAATCCGTCCTTGACCATATAGAAGCACTTTGTAGTTCTACAATTACTGACTGTAGTCCATCTGTTTCTCTGCATGCTTTCTCTTGTTAGCCCCCTTTCATGCTGTTCTTCAGTGGTCAGGACTCTCCCAGGACCACCACAGAGTAGGTATTATTTGGGTGGTGAGTCATTCTCAGCACTATAGTGTGTGTTGTGCTGGTATGAGTGGATCAGACACAGCAGCGCTGCTGGAAAATTGAAAATCCGGCTCTTGATCGCTATGTGTGAACTGTTCAACAACTCGATCGCTTGCAGACTCAAGAAAAGTATCTAGCATGTTAAATATCTGGACCTGTCAGCGACTGAAAAGACAGCCTTAGACAATAGCAAATCATTTTTTCGCTTTAATTGTTTTAAAGCAGCTATTTAATGACTAATTTAAATAACATAATGTATTATTTATATAATAGTGTGTGTGTGTGAGTGTGTAAGAAGACATTAGGAGTAATTATGTGTAAGTGTAAGACTCGGTTTATGTTGAAGGTGAGTGGCAGACTGCTCTCTCTCTCTCTCTCTCTCTCTCTCTCTCTCACACACACATGCTGTCCACTCCTGTCAGCGCTCATAATACCTGGTTTAACGGTAAAAACGCCGCGGATATCCACGGTAAGCGAGTAAATATTAAAAGCAGAGTAAAATTATTGCATTAAAGGGTTTTTGAAACGATTTATTTTCACAGTTTCTAGCTTTAAAAGCGAGAAAAATGAGAGAAACTTTTCCGAGGCAGCGTTCCCTCAGACAGATGTCGGAGACGTCGAGTGAACGTGAGTGATTTTTTTAACTTTTCTAAATGTAAATAGATATAAATAAATGTCATAAAAATATAAATTCAGTAATAAATGCATTTGAATTGTATAGAAGTGTAAATAAAGTCAAAATATCCGACTTCATACTGAATGTGTATTAGGGGAGAGCGAGGTTGGTGGACAGGTTTCGTTGTCGAATGAGGTAAATGAAAAAAATCGCTACTTTAAATGTTAAAAAGGGTTTCACACAAGTTGTTGGCACATATAAAGAGTTAAAGCTCTATATTTACTAAAAAAAAAAACAATAATACAAACACTCAAACAACTAAATGGCATTTTAAACTAAATGGCATTCACATGAACAATGTCTCATTTTTTTCTGGCTTAATAAGAACAATACATTGCTGGCTATTGATCGATAATAATGGGACAGTACAATACATGTAATTAAAAACAATTTAACTAATTCAATTTAACAATTCAAGTCATTTCAACGAATTATTATTATTTATTTTAAATATATGCACTTATTTAAGATAGATAACAATAATAACAACAATACTACTACTACTGCTAATAATAATAATATAATTAAATCAGCAAGAAGGTCCTGGGTTCGATCCCCAGGTGGGGCGGCCCGGGTCCTATCTGTGTGGAGTTTGCATGTTCTCCCCGTGTCTGCGTGGGTTTCCTCCGGGAGCTCCGGTTTCCTCCCATAGTCTAAAAACATGCGGTCAGGTTAATTGGAGACACTGAATTGCCCTACAGTTGAATGGGTGTGTGTGTGTTACAGGGTGTTATTGTGTGCCTTGCACCCATTGAAAAGCTGGGACAGGCTCCAGCACCCCCCCCTTCCAATTGACACTAATTGGATAAGCGGTTAAAAAAGGGAGTGAGTGAGTACTTAAATCAAATTCTGTCTAAATAAAAAAGTGTAGAATGCTTTTATTATATATAAAAGATAATTTCCTAAGTATACACACACATACATGTAAAATATGTAAAGTATTATACACTTTTTTATTCAATCAGAATTTGATTTAATTATATTATTATTAGTAGTATTGTTGTTATTATTGTTATATAGATATATATTTCAATTTTATTTATGCATTTTCTCCAATTTAGCATAGTCAATTGGTCTTCCGCTGCTGGGGGATCCCTGATTGCAGTCGCGGTGGGTATTTTGCTGCCCACGCCTCCTCCGACCCGCGCGCAGCCCTTAGCGAAACCCTTTTTCACCTATGCACTATGCACAGGCACCTCTCTATCTTAGGACCCCACCCACATAGTCCGGTCATCCTGCCCTAGCAGAGACATGTCTGCTGCAGGCACTGCCATTCATGCCCGCTAGATGGCACCCAGCCGACCGGTAGCGACACCGAGTTTTGAACTGAGGAGTTGGTGTGCTAGAGGAATATCCCACTGTGTGTGTGACAGTATGACCAAAAGTATACGGACACCTGACCATGAACTTGTTGGTCATCCTATGCTAAATTGGCAGGCATTAAAATGAAGTTTGCCTCTGCTTTGTGGCTATACAGTTCAACTAAAGTAGAAGTGTGTCTGTAGCAATTAGTGCCCATTTTATCAAAAACCCTGAACACAATAATAATGTGGAGTGGCTACATACTTCTGTCCAGTACTTAGTATTTCAGTTCCCAGTAACAACACTTCCAGTTCATTTTCAAAGAAATAAAATTGCCGACCTGACCAATCAAACAGTGACATCCTGCTGAGCTCCGCTGAGGGTCATTAAGACTCATTATTCTGCCAGTGTTAGTCTGGAAACAGTAAGGGAATTAAATGACTGCATGCTTGATTTAGGCTTGTTTAATTGCTTTTGGTTATTTAATGTATATGAAATGATTACAAGTATGCGTCAATGAATAATTGGTCAATCGCTAATTGACAAAGTAGTCATTTTAAACAGCTGGTGCTTGATTTCAGTCGAGTAAGAGTGCTGATTTGAAACTTACCTTTACCAACCCTCAGTGCGCATGGTTCCCGTCTAAAAATTGTATCCTTGCGCAGTGCATCACTGTCTGTGCAGTTCTATTTGTCTATTCGACACTGCATCAATGTGTTTGTCTTTCCTATTTTTAATTTTCAGTTGGCGTCCAATCACCATCCAGCTAAAATCTATGATACGACCTCTAGTCGGTTTAACGTCCGTCCTTCCATGTCTGACCTGGACCTGAGTGAATAAGTCAATGTAACGTATCCACTCAAGCAGATCAGACTTTTTAACAATGAACCTGACCTCTCAGTTGCTGGACCTGATGCTCCAGGCTTCAAACCTCTCTCGGTGGCAGTTTATCCAGCAGTACTCCATCCCACCACTGGTGACCGTGCCTAAACTCCCAGCGGTCCTGTTGCCTGTATTCGGTTTGTTCTACGTTGTCATCTTTGGGCTTGCCGTGTTTGGAAACGGCGCCGTTTTGGTTCTCCTGTGTCGGAAGAAGGCACTGCAATCTCCGAGCACTTTCTTTATCTGCTCCTTGGCGCTCAGCGATTTGCTCATAGGCATTGTGTGTGTGCCGGCCTCCTTGCTGCAGCACTTCTTTGACAACTGGCTAGCAGGTGAGCACTTTTAAACACTTCTAAGCACTTTTTAAACATTCCTGGTTATATTAGAGCTTACCACATTCCAAACAGCCAGTGCAGATCTTACTAGGTTTTCTGACACACCCTTTATGTCATCCTGCAGTTGTTAAATGGCATTCAAATGATTTGGCGGTCATCCCGGTCAGGGGAATGTGCTTTCATCTTCTGCCAGTCTGCAGCTTTGCTGTCCCCGATGCCTTTTGCTCGACCTTGTTCTCAAACAGATGTTGGTGAAATTTTAATGATGAAAGCAACCTGATGTGCACAAATGGGATAGTGGCTAGTGGTATAGAAAAAGATGTCTCTTTAAAGCCTGAAGTGACAGCAGACAACCCATCATCTTTTTAGCTATGCATGTTTCGCTATCCAAACAACTGAGAAATAAAATCGTAGACACAGATCAAAAGCTTCAGGTAATTTTTTATTCTTTTATCTAATTAGAATCATGTTAATTGGGCTACAAAGATGTCCTGGTAATTTTAAATGCTTCACACATATACACTATATTGCCAAACGTATTCACTCACCCATCCAAATAATTGAATTCAGGTGTTCCAATCACTTCCATGGCCACCGGTGTATAAAACCAGTGCAGTGGTGTAAAGCACGCCGCCACTGGACTCTAGAGCAGTGCAGATGTGTTCTCTGGAGTGACGAATCACGCTCCTCCGTCTGGCGATCCGATGGACGAGTCTGGGTTTGGCGTTTGCCAGGAGAACGGTACCTGTCTGACTTCATTGTGCCAAGTGTAAAGTTTGGTGGAGGGGGGATTATGGTGTGGGGTTGTTTTGGTTGTTCAGGAGTTGGGCTCGGGCCTCAGTTCCAGCGAAAGGAACTCTTAATGCTTCAGCATACCAAGAGATTTTGGACAATTCTGGGAACAGTTTGGGGATGGCCCCTTTCTGTTCCAACATGACTGCGCACCAGTGCACAAAGCACAAGTTCCATAAAGACATGGATGAGCGAGTTTGGTGTGGAAGAACTTGACTGGCCAGCACAGAGTCCTGACTTCAACCCGAGAGAACACCTTTGGGATGAATTAGAGCCGAGACTGCGAGCCAGGCCTTCTCCTCCAACATCAGTGTCTGACATCACAAATGCGCTTCTGGAAGAACGGTCAAAAATTCCCATAAACACACTCCTAAACCTTGTGGAAAGCCTTCCCAGAAGAGTTGAAGCTGTTATAGCTGCAAAGGGTGGGCCCACATCATATCAAACCCTATGGATTAAGAATGGGACGTCACTCAAGTTCATATGTGTGTGAAGGCAGACGAGCGAATACTTTTGACAGTATGTCGGTCTCATGTGCTGCTTAAATTGGTGCTACTGAACCCATTGTGACCCTGACCGGGTTAAATCAGTTAATGAAAACCAAAGATTGAGTTGTATGGCTGAAATGAGCCGGAATGCATTGTTGCCACTGGTACATGTCTTTCATTCTTTTGCTAATATTGTCGCAAGCCTCTGGAGCTTTATGTTTATTGGTGGAATATACACTACATGGCCAAAAGTATATGGACACTGCTCCAGCTTTATGGTTAATAGTCCACCATCCATTCTTTATGACCAAGGCCGTACCTAATTGAAATGAGCCGTTTCCCGTCTGTTTGTGCAATGTTTCCTGTGCTACTGACTGCCACACAGCCCAGTTGTGGTGGGTCGGGTTTCCCTGGAATCACTGAGCGCAGTGCAGTAACACACCCTGAACGTGACAGCAGTGTTGTGGGGCTTGGCCATTCCCTCAGACACTGGCAATCATGCCTGTATGTACGACTGTCTGGCTGATAGAGATTCGAACTCTGGATTCTAGCACTAGTGTGCCAGCGTAATTTGCAACTGCGCCACCAGAACGCTCCATTTGAATATATTTTATACATTCTACAAATACAGTCAAAGGGTTTGTCCGTGATTGGGTCTATTAAACAGTCCTGGTCATTTCTAAATGTCCACAAAGATTAAATGCCCTCAGTCACCTCTTTTCAAACTCAGTATGTTTGCTTCTCTCTTTTACACACTTCACTCTGCAGGCAACTTCCTGTGCAAGCTGGTCCCCTTCCTCCAAGTGGCCGCCATAGCAACCAGCATCCTCACCATGACTTGTATTGCTCTGGAACGATTTCAGGGCATCTTGTATCCTCTCCACGTGCGCAACAGCCACGTCCTGCACAGCTCCATCGCAATGCTCGGTGAGAACCATGTCATATGTCTCATTTTACTGTGTATGCATCAACACCCTGTGCTGTGTGTTGGTTGACGAATGAAAAATACAAAGCAATCAGCAATTTGCAAATCACAACCATCAGACTTATAAATGTGTGAAGCATTAAGAACAAAGTTGATTTACGCGCTATTGATGAATCAATTGACATCTGGTATAGTTATTAAATGAGTTACAGAATAAAGTGCAGCAGAGACATTGGGTCTGTCTGAAAACCTAGTGATCTCTCTGCAATCATCTGCACCTCTCTGCTTCCTCTGCCGGCCAGTCAAAATAGCATTTGCAAGGTAATTTACTGATGTTTTAAAAGATGGCCTGGCTCGCAATTACTGTTCCAATTCGTCCCTAAGGTGTTGGGTTGAGGTCAAGGTGGAGTTAAATTCATCAATTCAACATCAATCTGGCTGCTTGTGGAATAATGGAATAATAATAATGGAATCTTAATGCCACCGCATTTCTTGTTTCGGCAAACCAGTGCACAAAGTAAAGTCCATAATAATTGTTTGTGAGGCTTGGTGTGTGAAACACTGTCTGGACGACACAGAGCTCGTACTTCAACCCCAGACCACAACACTTTTACTGAGAAGATTTAGCTGTGAGGTGTCTGTATTGTATTGTCAGACTTGTACTCTGGGGTAAACAAGAAGAGAAGGATGACTTGAAATACAGATATACACATACACTACAAGGTATGTTGAGACCCCTCAGTTGTTCCAATCTTGGTTTAGGAAAGGCCCTTACCTGTCGAGCATGACTCCTGTGTGTGAAGAAGCAAGGTCCATAGTTTGGTATGGAGGAACTCCGATGGCCTGCGCAGAGCAGTGACCTCCACCGCCTTTGGAATGAATGGAAACTTTGACCGTGAACCTGGCCAGGCCTTCACGTACAAAGTACATCTAGATAGTAGGCGTAGCTCATAAAGTGGCCAGTAATGGTATGTACAATGAGTGGCCAGCGAGCTTGTCGGAGGTATAAAAGTATGTGAACACGACCCTGAGCTTGTTGAGCAGTGAGCAATCCAAAACCTTGGGGATTAATATGGAGTTGCCTTGAATTGTGGCTATACCAGCCTTTTTTTATTTCTAGGACAGAAATTGGCTATTTAGTGTACTATGGCTGGGTGGGGGCATACACTACAGCTGTATGTCACCTTGAAACTCTATCCTATACACCTTCAGTACAGAATTTCAGGTAATACCAATGGAATCTATCATTGTTTTGTGTGTTTTGCAGTGGCAGTATGGTTGCTTGCGCTAGCCATTGCAGCTCCCATGTGGTTCGTCCAGAAAGTAGAGGTACGTGTCCCATATTCAGGAAAAGCATTATTAGTTCACCATTATTGTCATTGTGACTGGGTGATCACAGTCATAATAAGTCGTCCTGCAGTCATACATCATATTACCAACTGTTAAATGGGTACAATTGTGTAGAATCATTTTGTCCACAGTACAAATGTGGATCATTTGAGCAATTTAAATAATCAAAATAGCACATGTGAAAGATAAAAATAATTTGTACACACAAATAATATTCTTTACAAATAGTACATTTCCTTTTCAGAGCAACTAGCACTACTTTTTAAACTTTAGTCTGGGTCACGTCTGACGAAAGCCTTCAATTACGTCTCTTACAGAAATCTATTGAGGGCTGGAATTTCATGTTCTTTTTCATGTTGGTCTTTTGACTCAATAGAATTTTTTTCCTTCACATAAAGCCCGTTCTGCCTGATTACCCTCAGCTAAATGGCTCTTTTTCCAGCTTCAGTCATTGTTCTCAGAAGTAGGCCTATACCTACAGTATCTCAGAATAAATATTTTTTCAACAAAGAACGAATTAAGTCGTGATTAATGGTAATGGCTGTTTGCTGATAATAAACATCCTGTGTTTAAAGTCAAAACTAAGTTTTAAAGGCTTGCAAAGTCTTTTTTTTTTTTTTTACTATTTTAAATACATAGATCTGCTAGCTGGACCAAAATCACATTGTAAACAACAGCTATAAATATGAGAGACACTCATGGCATAAAATAATTATGTGCAGTATGGTGGGTATACAAGTCGAGTCATTTGTTGCTCTGTACAGTTTATCAATTGAAAGGTCCCCCATAGGACCCATACTGACCAGATGATGTTTGAGTAGTTGAGTATTCTCAGCAATGCATTGATATCATCATTTGTTGTTCTGGTATAACAGGTTCAGCAGTGTTGTTGGGATTTTTAAATACAAACAATCTGTTATCAGTTGTAAGATGAACTGCTAGAGACTAGAGCTATCTATCTATCTATCTATCTATCTATCTATCTATCTATCTATCTATCTATCTATCTATCTATCCATCCATCCATCCATCCATCCATCCATCCATCCATCCATCCATCCATCCACCCATCCATCCATCCATCCATCCATCCATCCATCCACCCACCCACCCACCCACCCACTTAATCCATCCATCTATCCATTCATTCATCCATCCAACTCCATCCATCCATCCATCCACCCACCCACTTATTCCATCCATCTATCCATTCATCCATCCATCCATCCACCCACCCACTTATTCCATCCATCTATCCATTCATCCATCCATCCAACTCCATCCATCCATCCAACTAACTCCATCCAACCATCCAACCATCCATCCAACTCCATCCATCCATCCAACTAACTCCATCCATCCATCCAACCATCCATCCAACTAACTCCATCCATCCATCCAACCATCCATCCAACTAACTCCATCCAACCTTACCATCCATCCATCCATCCAATCTGGTCACCACAAACTAACTCCATCCATCCAACCATCCAACTAACTCCATCCATCCATCCAACTAACTAACTGACCATCTACATCCACTCATCCATCCAACTAACTAATTAACTAACTCAATTTATCCAACTAACTAACTAACTAACTAACTCAATTTATCCAACTAACTAACTCCATCCGATCTGGTTCAAGCTGCTTCCATTACAAAACGTTGGTGCTCCAGTGAACACTCAAACCCCCAGAGGGGTCTAAATACTTGTGAATACACTTTGTTTCATTGTAATTAACATAACATTTTATCCTGCAGGTAAAATATGACTTCCTGTTCGACATCCGATACATCTGTTGCCTGGAGGTGTGGCCAAGTCAGTGGTGGAGGAGGAGCTACACCATCTGCCTGTCTGTGCTGGTCTTTCTGGTGCCGATGGTAACCATGGCTGTCCTGTATGGGAAGATAATGAGGGAGTTATGGGGGAAACATCGCATTCACGAGGCTGTGTTCCAAACACTGCCCGGCTCAGAGATCAACAAGATCACCAGGTCAGTGCATACATGGCACAACTCTATTATTGGATAACAGCAAGTTTAAAGACCAATGATGCCTGATGCTGCCAAGGACTGGAGTCCTTTGCCTTTTTCACTCAGGCACATTTATGTAGGATTTACCAGCAAATTAACAAGTACCTGTCATGTGTGAGAGCACATCAGAATTAACCGGATCACCGGTACCTTGTAATTCCACGTCCCCTAAACTCAAAATCTTTGAAACTTGATGCCCTTCATCGACAAATTTGCACACTTAAACTGCCGCTTTGTTCAGAGCTCGGCTTGAGCGGTGTGGTAAAACGTCAGCAAAGTGCAAATATGAGACGAATCTGCATTTGTGTAGAGTAACTTCCAAATTCACTTCCAGAGTCCAGATTAGCTCTAATGAAGAGAACACAGCAGTAAACATACAACACAGACCAACAGTCACATGTTTACTCACCCAGTCACACCTAGCGCCAATTTAACAAACCTGTTCACTGCATGTTATTAGAAAGAAGAAGTACCCAGCGGAGTACACAGAGGAAACCATACAGACACGGGCAAGAACATTCTAGAAATCTAGCAGACAGCACCCAGAGATAAAGATCCAACCCAGATACACAGGACACGTTGCTATTCACTTTGCTATTCTGCTCTCACTCCACCCGCTGTGCCACTGTGCCATTTCTCTTTCTGAACATGGCCTTTTATTTTGTTCAGTGGTTTAAGCAAGGCCTGTACCTGTTTTCAGTTTGGTCTGAGCAACAGACAATTCTCTAGTGATTTCTAACTCAGGAGCATGAAAAATAACATATTTTTATGGAATTTCTAAACCTATAGCAAAATGTGCTTGGTCAATTTATACATATATCAACTTTCTTCATTTCGTGATGCAGAATGTGTTATAATGTCATTCATTTTTGCAGCATGGATTCCTAATTCCTGGTGACTTTTCTGTCCCTATTTAAATCAGGCAGGTTTTTATTTTTTTAGTTAGAAGGAGCCATTTCTAAGCAACGTCAGTTCCCAAGATCATCTATCAAGTATTAAGGTGCATGAAACTCTCTTTTGGACCCAAACGGTCACTGTATTCTTAAAGGAAATTTGTCCATTCAGTCAGCAATTTAATAACCAAGAAAATTAGTTTTGCTAAGCATTTAACCCTTGTGTGTGTGGTGTTTGGGTCTGTAGGACCTAAAGAAAAATAATTATTTTAACCTCAGACTCCTTGCCTTTGGCTCATTTTGTGTGAAGAACATATAAAATAACATGTTTTTAATAAATTCACACTGTATACCCCCCTACACATTTATATTACATATGTGGTGTTTGGGTCCACTGGACCTGCAGGTATAAAAGTGTGTCCCTTTACTCTGTCCTACTGTGAGTGTGTGTGTCTCTGTGTGTGAGAGAGAGAGGCAGACAGAGACACACACAGAGAGAAAGACAGACAGACAGAGAGAAACGGATGGACAGACAGGGAGAAACAGAGAGACAGACAGAGAGAAAAAGAGAAACAGAGAGACAGACAGAGAGGCAGAGAGAGAAACAGACAAACAGGCAGAGACAGACAGACAAATAGATAAAAACAGAAAGACAGGCAGAGACAGACAGGAAAGCAGGCAGTCAGAGAGAGCCAGACATACAGAGAGACAGAGAAAGAAACAGACAGACAAACACAGCATACATGCATCAAATGAATGTATGCAACACACACAGTAAAGCTGACCCTCATGGGTTGTATAGGCTAGCATGAACAGACTGTTCAATGGGACAATCTTTACATGGCCATTGCATACACACCCCTTATAAGTGTGTATAAACTTTTAATTGTATGTTTTCAGGAGGAAGAGGAGGGCAGTAAGGATGATGGCCACAGTGGTGCTACTGTTTGGTACATGCTGGGCACCATTTCATCTTGTTTCACTGCTGTTGGATTATGGTAACACACATTTACATACATTTACATTTTCAGCATTTAGCAGACTCTCTGAAGTGCCTCCACAGTAAACATCTCCCTACTCTAGTTTAAGTACAACAGTCCAAGGATACACATCTATTGAAACCCTGTTAGAACAAAGTTTTATATAATGAATGTAGCAATAAATAAGATGCTTGAGAGCTTACGAAAGAGGTGGGTCTTTATTTATCTTTTAAAGACAGTGAAAGACTCAGAGATTTGAAAAGACAAACCCAAGTGTTCCACCACGTAGAAAAGAACCTTGATGCATGTCTTTTTCGAGTTCTGAATGGAAGAACAAGATGAGCAATACTCATACTCAAAAATAAGTCCTCTAAGGTAGCACACACACGTCAATAAATGTAACTTTGCATGTTCTCCCTGGGTCCGTGTGCTTTTCCTTCAGGGGTTCTGGTTTCCTCCCACAAGTCCAAAGACATGCAGTCAGGCCAATTAAAACTACTAAAATTGGCCTAACTGTGTGTGTGTGTGTGTGGTCTGCCCAAGGAAGAACTGGCAACCTGTCCGGGGTGTTTCCTGCCATTTCGCCCAATGAAACGGACCCACCACAACTCTGATTAGGATAAAGCGGTGGCAAAACAGACAGTAATCAAATTAATATAATTCAGCTAAGGGTGTTCAGGTCACAATAAAAAGATATTCTTTGTTTCTTCGAGTGCACCATGGTAATCAGCTTTGCACTTCAATTTACATACAGTATTAGTGGGTGCTTCACTGCTTCTGAGAGACCATAATTGTTTCTTTTTTAAAGAAACACGGCTGTAAATCAAGAAAGAAATGCAGGTCTATGCATAATTATGGTCTAAGTACACCAGAGCTCATGTTCTTGTTTTCCACTTTTAATCATGAAGGTATTAGAACTGAACAGAGCTGTTTACATTAGCCGGTCTACGGTTACGCAGGCTAGTTGATTATCTGCCTGCCTACAAGCATTTCTAAATGTAGTTGTTTTGTTGATTTGTTGTAGCCACTAACTACAAGAAAGGCTTCCCTATCTCAGATTTCCTGGGGATGTGGTATTATTAGGGTTTAAACTCTTCCAGTCCCAGCCATAGTGCAGGCACTTGACTGACAAATACACTGCTCAAAAAAATAAAGGAACAATTAAATCACACATTTACATTTACCAGACGCTTTTATCCAAAGCGACTTACACAATGAGCGGAACACGATGAGCAATTGAGGGTTAAGGGCCTTGCTCAGGGACCCAACAGTGGCAACTTGGTGGTGGCGGGGCTTGAACCGGCAACCTTCTGCTTACTAGTCCAGTACCTTAACCACTGAGCTATCACTGGCCACACGTCAGATCTCAATGAAAATTCAAGTTGAAAATCTGTACTGATATAAATTGTGTAATTACAAACAAAATGACGTAACAACAGTCAATGGAAACCAAAATCAACTCACGGAGGGCTGGACTCAAATCCATACCGCAAATCAAAGTAAAACATTGATATCATAGACTCATCCAATTTCCATCAATTTCATCATGGCAACTCATAATGTTAGTCAGTAGTGTGTATGGCCCGCACGTGCCTGTATGCACTCCCAGTAACGTCTGGGCAAGCTCCTGGTGAGACGGCAAATGGTGTCCTGGGCGATGTTCTCCATCATTGTGCTCCTGGACAGTCTGTGGTGCGACTTAGTCCCAGAGGTTCTCAATTGGATTCAGGTCTGGGAAACGTGAGGGCCAGTCAATGGCATCAATGCCTTCGTCGTCCAGGAACTGCCTACACACTCTGGCCACATGAGGCCGGGCATTGTCCTGCACCAGGAGGAACCCAGGGCTCACTGCACCACCGTTAGGGCTGACAGTGGCTCTGAGGATTTCATCTCGCTGGACTACCTGTGCAACCTGAAAGGGCTGCAGGTACCGTCTCATGCCAGTTGTGACAAGGACACCAGTTGCAAAACTAGAGAAGAATCAGTCAGGAAGGATAAGGAGAGAGTGTTTGTCTGTGGCCACCACCTGCAAAACCATTCCCTTTTTGGGGGTTGTCTTGCTGTTGCCTCTCCGGTGCACCTGCTGATACTTTCATTTGCACCAAAGCAGGTGAACTTGATTCACAATCGCTTATGCTTGATACCCCTAAAGTTTAACTTTGTGTTATACAGTGATAATTAAGTGTTCCCTTAGTTTTTTTTAGCAGTGTACTATTTAATCATTTTAAAGAGATACAAAATTACATTCTCCTTCACATTTTCCTTGCAGAAAAGCTTAACCTGGACCTAGACTCTGAGTTCCTCCTGTTAAACTTGGTGCAGATTCTGGGCTTCAGCAACTCCGTGTGCAACCCACTGGTCTACGCTGCCCTCAACAGCAATTTCAAGAGAGACCTTCTGGCCCTTGTCTCACGGAGATGGGGCCTCGGCTTAAACCGCCTCTGCAGGGGGCAGACTCAAAGGACAGAGAGTAGGGTCAGGGCTCAACCCTGGAGCAAAACGGCCTGGGAGGCTCAGAATGCAGATAATGGTGTAGCACCAGAGAGTAACGAAGCAAGGTCCAAGTCTTTTACTCTGATGAACCTGTTTAGTGCTATTTGGCCCAGTAGGAACTCGGGAACAGTGATTTTAAATGTCACTGACTGACTCTTTGGGTGTCTAACTCAATATCAGGGCAAAATCGTTATCAGGAGGTAAGTCAATGAAGCATTCATTGGGAAAGAAGGTCACTGGGGAGGTCTCTGCAAAAGCAATCAATGGAAGTCAAAGTATTTTAGATATATCTAAATATAAGCCATATTTAAATTACACTATATGGTCCAAAGTATGTGGACACCTGGCCATGAGTTGCTGTGAGCATTAATATAAATAACTCTCTCATCCTTCATTGCTACAACATTCTTCACTTTTTTTGTCAGAACAGAAATGTAAGATGCGTCTGGATTGGCATCGACTTTTCAATTCATCCCAAAGCTGTTCAGTGGGGTTGAGGTCAGAACTCAGCATCTCCCCACCAAATCTGTCAAACCATGACCTCGCCATGACCTTGCCTTATGTACAGGGGCAAAGCCAAACTGTTGCCTTTTAGTTTGTGTAGTTATGGCTTGCTCAACAGACGTTTTTGGTCTGTCGGTCCGGGATCCTGTAAAGTCACTTTGAGACAATGTCTGTTGTAAAAAGCGCTATACAAATAAATTTGACTTCATACATAAATGCATATATGCATATAATATACAGTCGAGTCACATTATTATGACCACTAACTATTTTCGACAGGGCAGCACGTAGCTCATGAAGGAAACGTTTCGTGAGCTGGGTTGGTGGGTATATAAGGTGTGCGATAGGCTGTCTGCACATATATCCCTCGTTGGGTAAAATTGTCTTCCCTATCAACCATAGGATCCTCCAGCAAGACAATGCGACATGTCACACGGCTAGAAATGTCTGACATTGGTTGGAAGAGCATGACCAAGACTTCCATATACTACCCTATCACATATTTATTAGGATTTTAACGTCATGTTTTACACACTTTGGTTACATTCATGACAGAACAGGTAATTACTGGTTACACAAGATTAATCAGTTCATGTTTTTGGACTGTGGGATGAAAACCGGAGCGACTGGAGGAAACCCACATAGACTTGGGGAGAGCATGAAAACTCCACACAGAAAGGACCCAGACCGCCTCACCTTCGGATCAAACCCAGGACCTTCTTGCCGTGAGGCGACAGTGCTACCCACCGAGCCACCCCCAGTGAGGATATCATAATTTGGCTTAAAGGAGGGTCCACCAAAGGCTGCAAAAAGTATTAAGTGTTTTCTCAATGCAAGATGGCAAACAGTGTAAGTCTTATGAACTGCATGTGTTAAATTTGCCTGATGTTGATGCATGAATTATCTCCAGGTACTTTGATTTCCAAACACAGAAGGTGAACTGACTCTTCTAAACAAGAGCTAGGTGTGAGTAAGTAAGTGAGAGAGTGAGGATGTGTTGCTCTGTGATTAATTGGAACCATAAGTCATAACTCCTAATTCACTGCTACCCTTACAAGAATAAAGTGGTTAATAAAAAGATTAATAAATTAATGCTTTTAATTCAGGATGTACCAGGGATCTTCAAAAAGTTTCCGCACTTTTGTATTTTGGTTAGAAGCGATGAGGGTGGGAGGAGTAGTAATCGGTCGTGTCTGAGAGACGCTTATAGTCCGGATTTAGCGCCATCTGATTTTCACATTTTTGGACGCTCAGAGAAGCTTTAAGGGGAAGAAGATTTTCATGTGATGATGTGAAATCAGCGCTGCATCAGTGGCTATTTTTGTTGATGGCATTATGTTTGTTTGTTTGTTTATTAGGATTTTAACGTCATGTTTTACACTTTGGTTAAGGGCGGCACGGTGGCTTAGTGGGTAGCACTGTCGCCTCACAACAAGAAGGTCCTGGGTTCGATCCCCAGGTGGGGCAGTCCGGGTCCTTTCTGTGCGAAGTTTGCATGTTCTTCCCGTGTCCGCGTGGGTTTCCTCCGGGTGCTCTGGTTTCCTCCCACAGTCCAAAGACATGCCACCAGGCTAATTGGAAACACTGAATTGTCCTATAGATACCTAGCCGCTAGATGCACAAACCAGTGCATTGTAGTGCCGGTCCCAAGCCCGGATAAAATAGGGAGGGTTGTGTCAGGATGGGCATCCAGCGTAAAAATTGTGCCAAATCGATGCGCGGATCATGATCCGCCGAAGAGCTGACCCCGCAACCGGGCGGGACAAAGGCCCAGGAGAAGAAGAAGTTTTACACTTTGGTTACATTCATGACAGAAACGGTAGTTACTCATTACACAAGGTTCGTCACTTCTCAAGGTTAAATTGAATTTAGTGTCTCCAATTCACCTCATTTGCATGTCTTTGTAAAAAAACTACATTATCTTGTAGTGATCATGTATGCTTGGGATTTGTGGAGGAATATTTAGAAGAATACAATCAAAAGATGGGTCGAAAACATACTGGTGCTGGTCATAAAATTAGAATATCATGAAAAAGTTGATTTATTTCAGTAATTCCATTCAAAAAGTGAAACTTGTATATTATATCCATTCATTACACACAGACTGATATATTTCAAATGTTTATTTCTTTTAATGTTGATGATTATAACTGACAACTAATGAAAACCCCAAATTCAGTATCTCAGAAAATTAGAATATTACTTAAGACCAATACAAAAAAAGGATTTTTAGAAATGTTGGCCAACTGAAAAGTATGAACATGAAAAGTATGAGCATGTACAGAACTCAATACTTAGTTGGGGCTCCTTTTGCCTGGATTACTGCAGCAATGCGGCGTGGCATGGAGTCCATCAGTCTGTGGCACTGCTCAGGTGTTATGAGAGCCCAGGTTGCTCTCATAGTGGCCTTCAGCTCTTCTGAATTGTTGGGTCTGGCGTATCGCATCTTCCTCTTCGCAATACCCCATAGATTAAGAACAGGGATACCATGGTCCTTAAACCAGGTACTGGTAGCTTTGGCACTGTGTGCAGGTGCCAAGTCCTGTTGGAAAATGAAATCTGCATCTCCATAAAGTTGGTCAGCAGCAGGAAGCATGAAGTGCTCTAAAACTTCCTGGTAGACGGCTGCGTTGACTTTGGACCTCAGAAAACACAGTGGACCAACACCAGCAGATGACATGGCACTCCAAACCATCACTGACTGTGGAAACTTTACACTGGACCTCAAGCAACGTGGATTCTGTGCCTCTCCTCGTCTTGCATACGTCTGTGCGTGGTGGTTCTTGAAGCACTGACTCCAGCTGCAGTCCACTCTTTGTGAATCTCCCCCACATTTTTGAATGGGTTTTGTTTCACAATCCTCTCCAGGGTGCGGTTATCCCTATTGCTTGTACACTTTTTTCTACCACATCTTTTCCTTCCCTTCGCCTCTCTATTAATGTGCTTGGACACAGAGCTCTGTGAACAGCCAGCCTCTTTAGCAATGACCTTTTGTGTCTTGCCCTCCTTGTGCAAGGTGTCAATGGTCGTCTTTTGGACAACTGTCAAGTCAACAGTCTTCCCCATGATTGTGTAGCCTACAGAACTAGACTGAGAGACCATTTAAAGGCCTTTGCAGGTGTTTTGAGTTAATTAGCTGATTAGAGTGTGGCACCAGGTGTCTTCAATATTGTACCTTGTCACAATATTCTAATTTTCTGAGATACTGAATTTGGGGGTTTCATTAGTTGTCAGTTATAATCATCAACATTAAAAGAAATAAACATTTGAAATATATCAGTCTGTGTGTAATGAATGAATATAATAAACAAGTTTCACTTTTTGAATGGAATTACTGAAATAAATCAACTTTTTCACGATATTCTAATTTTATGACCAGCACCAGTACATTCAGCAATTTAGTTTATTTATCTGGTGGTAGTAAAGGTTTCCTTTCTGTCATTTCAGTATAATGGACAAATGTATTTGGACAGCTGACCAGAGCTTGTTGGACATCACATCATCTCAAAAACAAATGGTATTAAAACAGTGACCTCTGTGTGATCTTTTCCGCTATAACAACAGCCAACTTTAAGATAGGCCAGTGGGAATTTGTGCCCATTCAGTCAAAAGAGCATTTGTATGGCTCTTTTACATTACCCATCTCAGAAATCCCAGATTTCTCTTTCTTTAGATATTTCACTGCAGTTCCATGTAGTTCCTCAATGTCTCTGTGATTCTTTTTAATTGCCACTTACCTACTGGTGTCTGCTTTGTTCTTCACTGTATCCTGTAAACATCTCTGAACTTCTTCTGGCTATTCTAGTCAAAATTGCCTCTTTGATACGAGTCTTTGTCCCTTTAACTGACCTGCATCTGGCTCATCAGGATCCACTTGTACGAATTTAGAAATTCCTGTGTATTTAAGCTGTGGAGATTTTCCTGTTGTTGTACTAGAATGGGCCCCCTCATGGAGCGCCATTCTTGGCTTGCATACCCTCTTCCTTCTGGGCGAGACTTTTTTAAGAAGCTCCACCTGGTGTTTGTGCCTCCTCTTTCCTTTAGACAAGGTCTTCTTGGAGCTCCAGCTTAGTTTGGTGTCCCCTTACAACTCTAGACAAGGTGTTTTCTTGGATCTCTTCTTTAGGTTTGCACCCCCTTATTCCTCTAGACGAGGTCTTTTCTTGGAGCTCCACCTTAGCTGTGCATCCCTCCTTTCCTCTGGACAAGGCCTTCCCTTGAAGCTTCACCTTAGATTTGTGCCCCCTCTTTTCTTCTGGACAATGCCTTTCCTTGGTGCTTCACTTTAGGTTTGAACCCCTCTTTCTTCTGGACAAGGTCTTTTCTTGGAGCACCACCTTAGCTTTGCACCCCCTTTTTTCTTTGGACAAGGCCTTTCCTTGGAGCTCCACCTTAGGTTTGAACCCCTCTTTCTTCTGGACAAGGTCTTTTCTTGGAGCACCACCTTAGCTTTGCGCCCCCTTTTGTCTCTGGACAAGGCCTTTCCTTGGAGCTCCACCTTAGATTTGTGCCCCCTCTTTTCTTCTGAACAAGGCCTTTTCTTGGAGCTCCACCTTCAACATGTTTAAACTGCACAATCTCATTGGATTGAACCTTAAGCAAGATCTTCAACGCTTTATAGCTTGGAAGGTATCCAGTTACACTCATTAGTCTCTTTGGATTTGCTATAAACCTAATATAAAATTATATAAAACAAAAGCTATGTTCCAATTTATTGTAACAGTTTGGGGAAGTCCTTTTCCTGTTTGGTGAATTTGGTGTGGAGAAACTCCACTGACCAACTCTGACCTCAAACCTTAATTCATACAATATTAAACATAAGTCAGTAGTAAAGTTTCCACCACCAACATTCACTGGGTTTTGAATCAGATGTAATCATATGAGATCAGGCACTTATTCTAAACAAGAAGGTCTGGCTGGCAGTTGGCATTCCAATTCATCCCAATGCTTTTTAATAGAATTGAGGTCAGGGCTGTACAGGCTGTTGGGAGTTCTGGACCACAGTCATGCTGGAACAGGAAATGGCCTGCTTCAAAGCTGGAAGCATACCATTGATCTCTTTACAACTGTTAATAAGGGTGTTGAAAATTCGAAGAGAGCTTTAAAGAAAAAAACACTTGTATGATCATCTGAAATAACACCAAACACCACAACACAACATATTTACGAAAAATGTATTTAAAAAAGAAAACGTTTGTCAAATACATTTTCATTTACATTACAATACTTTACAACTGTTTCGAAGCAAATAACGTTTAAGGTGGAACATATATTAACATCTAATCTACAAGAGCGCGAGTTGGAGGAGCTAGTGTAGAAAAACAGCTGTTAAAAAGTGTGAGGGACAGAAAATAAAGCAGATCTACAAAAGATGTAAAGAAAACTCTGTACAGGCATGAAAGTACAAAAGGACAAACAAGGTCTCTTGAAATTCAGTCCACTACCAAGCTCTTTGTATTTTACTGATTGCTTTTGTTGCAATTAAAACGTCCCGAGATGTAGAATGTTCTAGTCCCTCCTGCTTTCAGTCAGAAATGCATTATTCGAATTCACAAGAGGGAAGAAAGATCAAACAAATCAGAATAGAACTTGGTAGTGAACCTGGACTTTTTGGACCCAAGTATATTTCTGCATCTTGTAATAAGATATCAAAAACACTAGATGGCAGTGCCAGCACTGGTACTATAGCTGTATGAACACTGAACATACTAAACTTCTTCTTTTCTCTTTATTCCTAACACAGTCACAAACCTTTCAGATTCTAACTAGAGTCTATAAACGGAGCCGTAGATTAAAATATACAGCCATGTCGCTACGCCCATACAGCTGAGTCAAAGTTCATTCACCTCGAGCACACGAGCACCTGGAGGTCTAAAAGATCTGCATTAAACTCAAATTCATATTTTAGGTTTCTCTGAAGCCTATTAAAATCATTTTAATGTCTTTTTAATGCATCAGTGTCAAATCGGCATTAAAGTTCCTCTGAACTTGGTCCAGAATTGACCGGGTTTTTGGACCACATTCATCATCACAGTTTAATAGTGACATTTTCATCCGATATTAAAATTTGACTTGTCCATGTAGAGCAGTCATAAATAGCAAGCATATAAAGGGCGGATACGAAACCCAGCGATGGATTCCTCCCTATCGCTAAAACTGGACCTGTCACAACCCTGACCGGGATAAAGCGCTTGATTATTTTGCTTTTGCTGGCAAATTTCGTCAGTTCAAGTCTTTTAACGTCAAACACAGTCATGTCATCTCTAATTCACCTCACTTGCACGTCTTTGGACTGTAGGAGGAGACCGGGGCTCCCGGAGGAAACCCACGCAGACATGGGGAGAATATGCAAACTCCACCTAGGAATCGAACCCATGCCTTTCTAGCTGGAAGCCAACAGTGCTACCCATTGAGCCACTGTGTTGCCCTTTTGCTGGCACAAACTGTCAAAATTCATTATGAGCACAAGTTGGTCTACTGTCTTGACTGCGATTTGGCGCTACAGTGCGTCAATCTACACAACGAGACATTTGGCTCGTATGAAACTAATCACCCAGACCTAAGCAAGCCAACACTGTGTTAGCAGATAACTAAGTCAGTCTGCGACTATGGCATTGCATAAGGACATTGGGGTATTTTCACTTGGCCACCACCGATAAAATCTAGGTTAGAATCTTAACGGTGCTATCGACCAGCCAGGCATCTACACAGACATGATTGGCTATTCCTGGTGGAGGGGGTTGGAATGGCTGAAGCCCTGTGATGGATTGGCACTCAGTTCAGTGTACTTCTGCCTTTTACCAAGCTCAACCCTGACCGGGATAAAGCGGTTCATGAACATCCTGGTATTTTTAACAAAGGTACAAGTTATAAAGATGCATTAATTTAGAGTTTAGTGTTTAAAACCACCTGTTCAGGACGACTAATACAGGCTTCATAGAAACTGTCGCCTTATAAATGATGATTCTAAAATCAAGTTGTTCCTTCAGTCTGTAGAACGTCACTATTCTTATTCTGCTTCATCTAGTTTGTTTACATTATATATATATATATGCCTTTTTGGCACTATATTTTTGGCTTCCTCTCTTATTATGTACAGCTTGGGCAAATCAATGCAACAGAAGTCTAACCGAGCAGAAATGACCTTCATATATATATATATATTTTATACAAGAGCCGAAGGAAAAAAGTCCAAGACCACACGTACCAGCACATCCATGGTTAGAAGGCTGTGGTCACAAATCGTATTGGTGGGTGGGTTTGTTTGGTGTTTTGGATCAAAAACCTATACATAACTAAAGAAATGTGTAAAAAAAAAAAAGCCAGGTATAAATTATGACAACACTACAATAATAAATACACAAACTGGACATAAATAAAGGAAATGAAAATGAGTGCTATGATCATGTGACTAAAGACCTTCAGGCTCCGTCGAAAGACAAATTGAGAACAAGAATTCATTCCGCTTGTTACAAAACATGTCTAAAACCTATATGCTGTTAAATACAGCAGAACCCGACCTTTGATCCTAAATGTTTCTTGACTCCCGTCCCATGCTGCCCTTCCTTTCTACGTAGTAAAATCGTATTAGCATGTAGTGTAACCTGTAAATCTAGTCAAAACTAAACATGTTTGATTCTATTCCTACAGCTACGAGTGCACCGAAGTTCAACAGGCTTCGGATCGACCTGCCGTTTATTAAAAAAAAGAGCCTGAGGCCAGTGCACGATGAGGCGAAGGCACGCGCGTCGATGCTAGTCTTCGCCGAGTCCAGTGTTGGCTTAAAATGCCAAATAAAAAAAGTCGCTACAAATAATTCTAGCACCCTGTCGGTCTGACGGGCCAAATTCTCCTTCGACTGTGCTCCACGATACTGATTTGAATTCGTAGCCCTTTGTTACAAAAACGGGGTATAGCGAGCGCAGACGGACGCCTCGACACAATGAGAACGTCTGTCCACATCCGTCCGGCTTCTCTAGAATTCCTGTAACACTTTTATCCTTAATGTTACAGTTTGTAAAACGTGTTTTCACCAGAAGAATCGTTCTAGTCCAGTGCCGGCTCTGTAAAAAGCCGTGGTAGAGGAAGACGACGAGGAAGGCCGTCTTTGTAGCTAGTGTGCTGAACAGAAAACAGAAACGACCTCCTCTACCGACTGGTTTAACACCAAGCTTGTTACTGTTCACAAGTTTGTTCAATTCTTTTTCTTTTTTTCTTTGTTTAAACGGCTCGTTTGCACCAACCGTCCATTCCTGGCTTTAAAACACAAAGAAAGCCAGAATGAATCGTTTCCGTTTTTAAGTTATACGAGTTTCTCTATAATCTGACCATTTTACTCTTTTTTTTTAGTCTTAAAGTCACTCGTATTTGTAGTAGCCGCGCTCGACGGCGCGGGAGGCGATCTGCTCGGCGGAGTAGCGCTGGTCGAGGTCCAGCAGCGCCTGCAGAAGGTAGTTGATGTTGGCGCGCAGGCCCTCGCGCTGCATCCAGTTGCGCAGCAGGTCGTACACTTTGTCTCCGTTGGACTGCGACTCGGCCAGCTTGATGGCGTTGTCGCTGACGCCGATGCTGCGGAAGAATTTGTTGTGGATGCGCACGTTCAGCTCGTCGAACAGGTCGAAGCTCTTGCTTAGGGACACCTCTTCACCTGGGAAAGAGTGAAGCCAGAGGAAGAGGTCAGGACTTTATTGTACTCATTGGTTGCTCTTCATGCTTTTTATTTGTGGACACCCAGCACTCTAAACTAATGTGACATCTAAAACCGATTGCGACTGGCTGGCAACCGGCTGGCATTTGGCACTTTATTGCTACCCGATAGTGTTGAATAGGGTTGTGGTCATTGGCCTAAAGATAGAGGTAGTGGTCAGTGGACTAGAGATAGATAGAAGTTGTGGTCAATGGACTAGAGATAGAAGTTGTGGTCAATGTACTAAAGATAAAGGTTGTGGTCAATGGACTAAAAATACAGGTTGCGGTCAATGGACTAAAAATACAGGTTGCGGTCAATGGACTAAAGATGGAGGTTGTGGCCAATAGACTAGAGATAGATGTTGTGGGTCAATGGACTGGAGATAGATGTTGTGGGTCAATGGACTGGAGATAGAAGTTGCGGGTCAATGGATTAGAGATAGAAGTTGTGGGTCAATGGACTAGAAATAGATAGACGTTGTGGTCAATGAACTAGAAATAGATAGACGTTGTGGTCAATGGACTAGAGGTAGATGGAAGTTGTGGTCAATGGACGAGATAGAGGTTGTGGATTGCCAATGGACTATAAATAGATAGACGTGGTTAATGAACTAGAAATAGATAGACGTTGTGGTCAATGGACTAGAGGTAGATGGAAGTTGTGGTCAATGGACTAGAGATAGATAGAAGTTGTGGTAAATGGACTATAGATAGAGGTTGTGGTCAATGGACAATCAAGAGGACTAGAGACCTACAGTCGGCCAAATCAATGATGGCAGAATGATGTCCAACAGGAGCAGTGGTAGCTCAGTAGTTATGGTACTGGGTTCGTAATCAGAAGGTTGCCGGTTCAAGCCCAAATGCCAATAAGTTGCCACTGTTGGGCTCCTGAGCAAAGCCCTTAACCCTTAATTGCTCAAATTTTATTTGGTCGTAATTGTAACCAGCTTTGAATTAAAGGCTCCTGCTTAACACTAATGTAAATGTCATCTGTCAATCAGCAAAACACAATATATCTAGATCTATTTTTAAATTTATAACTAGAGGGGGTGTCCACATCATTTTGGGCAAGATTATGTATGTTATTTACATTAAAGAAGTAGAAAAGAAGACTAAAAAGAGGTAAACAGTTGTAAAAGTGTCTTACCAAGTAATGGAACAAGTCTTTTGGTCGTGCCATCATCCTGTATATCAACAAAACAACAAAATCATTAGTGTTTTCCTCTCCGAAGACAAAATACAATCACTGCACTGCACTATGGGATCGCTGATCTCATCATGAATCATCAGGGCTTGATCTGAATGTCCTCAGTCTTAAAAGATATTTTCCGTTCTCGCAATAGAACTTCGCATGGTTTGAAGTTCACCTTGAGCCGCGGGAGTGGCCGATTCCACTAATGGAAAAACTGCGTCTCGATCTCAGAACTGAACTCCCAGATCCAGCTGATCCAGGTTTTCAGGAGTGTGGGAATGTTAGAGATGGGTGTGTAACAGCTAGACGTGGAGCTAATGTTGCACATCTGGGGGAATGCAGAGGGCTGAGCGGAGAATCGGATTAGACAATCCTCGATTTGGGATTTGAATGAACTGAATGAGATGAAGATTTAAAAGCATTACACTGCCTGGGGATTTAAACTGTTGGATGGACGACCTGCCTAATATTTTATATCCTTTTTATATTTTAGATCGTTTTAAAAATCATGTACAAACACTATAAGGCCAAAAGTATGTGGACACCTGACCATAAGTGTCTTGATTTTTATTTATTAATTTATTTATCAGGGTTTTAATGTCATGATTTAAACACTTTGGTTACATTCCTGACAGAAACAGTCATTACACAAGATTCATCAGTTCAAGGACCTGGACCACTCCATGTGGGAATCGAACCCAGGACCTTCTTGCTGTGAGGCGACAATGCTACCCACCGAAGCCACCTTCTTGATAACTTCACGGCTGATCTGTGACCGGATCAGAAACAACCGCCGCCTAAAGCCCTCACACTGCACGATCGGCATGAGCTCGAGGGCTGTGTCTCAAATGTAGCTGACTGGCTTAGCACTATCGCTCCGTGCAGAGACACGAGTGGCCATAAGACATAAGAATTTCACTCACCCTGGCCCATGACTCCGCCTCCATCTCACTATTGGCCGCTGTGGACGGTACTGCGGTGACTGGCAGCGCTGATAAGCTGGTCTGCGAGGAGCTGGTGGTGTTTGGCAGGCTGTCCCCCAGTCCTCTGTCTTCGTCCTCCACGGGGACGCTTTTTCCGTGGCCCTGCGTCTCCTGCAACAGGGGGCGGAATTCGTGAGGGGGCAGCTCCGCCTCTTCCAGTCCCGCGTTACGGCAGTTCTGCCGCTCCTCCGATGACGGGTCGTCCTGATAAGGAAAAAGTAAATGGCCCAACTGTGAAATCGTCTTTCTAGTAGTAGGTATTGTTTGAATGCATTGATTATATACACTCAACGAGCACTTTATTAGGTACAACCGTCTTTTATCAGTGGACACCTTCTCATCACAGCACCCTGTTGTGTTTATATTTTTATTTGGAGCACTATTACAGTTAGTAAGAGCAAATGTCCTCCCTCTTGACCACGGGGGGCTTTGACTAAACACGTCCCTTTTGACATGTGTACACTAACCAACTGCTTCTTTTCACCTGCATGACGTGGGTTCATACGGACATCGCGCACTGATCTCCATTACCCCCCGTCTCTATGCAGGCCCCATCGATCAGCCAGCAGAGGTCGTAATTGCAGCACTTATGAGGAATCCCCTCTGGGACTCCCACTCTTCAGGCACCCAGATCTAGGAATCTAGTCTTTTGTTCACTATTCTGTTTTATTATGGGACAGTGGTAGCCTAATGGGTGGGGGCTTTGGGCTATCAACCGAAAGGTTGAGAGTTTAATCCCAGCTCTGCCATTCAGCCACTTTTGGGCCCTTGTGCAAGGCCCTTAACCCTGTCTGCTCCAGGGGCAGCGTACAATTAATTTTGTTGTACTGTACACATCTGTATATGTACCTGTATATATGACAAATAAAGGTATTCTATTCTATCCTGTATGTATTTAGTGAAGTTGTGTCTGTTGTCTATGTATGTCTATTGAGTGTTTTTGCTTTTGTGTTGTTGGATAGTTCCTTCATGGTCTTTGCTGTTAGGATCTGTTATCTCTTGCGGTCATAAATGATCAATTCCAGTGATTCAGTGTTTTATTGTAAGCTGTGTTTTGGCTTCACCTTATATCAGATACATGTGTGATATTCTAAAGTGTTCAATACTGCATCTAACGGCGGTTTGTAAGGAAGGTCGGCATTTTTTTATCCAATAATATTGGAAAATAGGATTTGCTTTGTATAATTTATTATTCTGGTGTGTGTTCCATTCGTTCTGCTATTCGTCCTTGATATCCGACAGCCCTAGTAAGTAATTGTACACCTAGAGTTTATCTTAATGGACGATGTAACTTATAAAATATTCAATGAATGTACAGACTAGATAAAGTGCTCGCTGAGTGTGTGTAATTATGTCTGAGGAAGGTTAAGCATCAGTATCACTTACTATTGGAATCTTCACTTCATCATTTTGAGCCACAGTGCTTTCTGTAAAGAGAAAAAGCAAACGTATGAATAATATATCCAGTGTTATTTATTGTACATTATTTAACTAGATTTATTTATTAGTTTAGATAATGATTATTTACCTTAATCATTATTATTAATATTGTCATATTATGAACAGTAATTGTTCAGCACTGATTAATTTTTTTTCCTGATGAGGGTCTCATGCTAGCACATACATCCTCCAATACATGTGAATCCACTATCATTCATCTTTATTTTTCATGTTTTTACCACCGCTTTACCCTGGTCAGGGTCACAGTGGGTCTGTTTCCGCGGAATCACTGTGCAATGCAGTAACACACTCCAGACAGGGTGTTAGTCTAACATTGGCAAGTAACATGGAAACCTTTCCTGATATTTCTATTTTAACAGTGATTGTTACATTTTTAAAAATTATGCTGAAATAATGTATAATTTATAACTGCTTTATCCTGGTCAGGGTCACAGTGAGTCTGTTTCCACGGAATCACTGGGTGCAATGCAGTAACACACTCCAGACTGGACATTGGCAGGTAACATTGAAACGTTTTCAATATTTTTAACAGTGATTATGTCACATGTTTAAAATTATGTCAAAATAATGTGTAATTTATAACTGCTTTACCCTGGTCAGGGTCACAGTGGGTTTGTTTCCGCGGAATCACTGGGCGCAATGCAGTAACACACTCCAGACTGGACATTGGCAGGTAACATGGAAATGTGTCACGTTATTGTGTCACATGTTTAAAAATGATGCTGAAATAATCTATAATTTATAACTGTTCTATCCTGGTCAGGGTCACAGTGGGTCTGTTTCCGCAGAATCACTGGGCGCAATGCAGTAACACACTCCAGACAGGGTGTTAGTCTAACATTAGCAAGGAACATGGAAACGTTTGCAGGTATTTTTATATTAATAGTTATTATTTGTCACATTTTAAAAAATGATGCTGTAATAATGTGTAATTTATAACTGCTTTCTTGGTCAGGGTCATGGTGGGTCTGGTTCTACCAGGAAACACTGAGTGCAAGGCAGGAACCCATTGCATGGTACGGAATTCGCCAACCACCCCACCCCACCCCATCTTGTCTGCGTACCCAACCCCATCTTGCCCGTGTAGACAATTTTTTATTTGAGTCTGTTGTTTTCTGGTTAATTTGCACTAGGGGGCGGTCCTAGCAATCCTACGGCAATTCGGTTAGCAATCGGTAACTGACTTTGGAAAACTTCCAACCAATTCTGTCGACGCAGAAGGGGGGGGGGGGGGGGGTCAAAACACGGACGAGAATCGCCTTTGAGACAGTCAATGGATGTTCTGGGTTTACATTCAACTATTAACGTAGACTGTGCTGTATATTGTAGCTTCAATTTATAAGTGTTATTTAATGAAATCGTGAAATGTGGCACTTTTTTTTTGGAAAAACAAGGTCTGTGTAATTAGTACAGCCCTAATAATAATGCTAGTAAGTAAAGTAATAACCTTGTGTAACACAGTGATGCCTCCTCCACTTCCAAACAAGCGCGCTCACCACCAAGAGAGCAAGAAAAAACAGCACTACAAATACAATCACTGTGAAGGAGACACAGAGAGAAACAAAACAATCATTCACAATGTATGATAGCAAACGTGGGTCAGTCATAAAGCCTCGTAATCACGTGCTCGTACCCAAAGTGCCTGTGTGACCTGCGTCTTCTGCTTCAGGTATGACTGTAGGTGGCTCTGTCGGGTTGAGCGGAGACTGGCGTTTTTTACACTTCGTGTTGGACGTTGGAGTGCATTTTTGCTCCTCGATTTCATCTGCTTTGCACCTGAATTGAACAGATAAATATTAGTGATTTTATCATTGTGCACTGATGCAAGACCTAAGTCTTTCAATCGGGCTGAAACTTACTTAGTGCACTTCTTACACACTTCGCAGGGCTGGTCGGGGAGGCAGAAGAGGCCGGGCTTGCACTCGCACTGAGTGTTGTGCATGTGCGTGCAATTCTTGGTCATCTTCTGATCTGTGGAGAGAGATTGAAGAAAAATGAGTCCAAAAACCATCCTGAGTTGATGAGCAGCCCTGGCTACCTAAACAACCACTGTTTCTTTATAAGCTTTTATTCACTGGCAGCAGAGGTAGCAGTCTACATCGTCCACAGCAGACCGATTGTAATGCGCCGTATATGATGTCTGTTACAAATCCTTTCGCTTCTTTAACTGTAGTGTCCCAGTTTTGTGTTATTCACACATTCGTTCTCTGATTTTTTAGGCTGTGCTTACACAAACATTACTGGCATCTGTATTTTTTTGCATTGCTGTAATTAATATTCCCACATCAATGGAAAAAGCCTGCGAGCAAAGGCACACAGTGTATGTATATTATATTAATATGTATGTATGTATATTAATACAATGGGTCTAGAAGAAAACTATGTGGATTGGGACACAGCCCAAGTTGCTGGCTTTCCTAAATACTTAATAATGCAGTGGCTCAGCGTTTAAGATACTGGAAACAAGTTGCCACGGTCACTGTTGGGCCCTTAAGCCTCAATTCAAACTGTATTTTGTCATAATTGTTTGTTTATTAGGATTTTAACGTCATGTTTTACACTGGTTACATTCATGAGAGGAACAGTAGTTACTTATTACACAAGATTCATCAGTTCACAAGGTTATATCGAACACAGTCCTGGACAATCCAGTGTCTCCACTTCACCTCACTTGCATGTCTTTGGACGGTGGGAGAAAACCCGGAGCACCAGGAGGAAACCCACACGGACACGGGGAGAACATGCAAACTCCACACAGAAAGGACCCGGACCGCCCCACCTGGGGATCGAACCCAGGACCTTCTTGCTGTGAGGCGACAGTGCCACCCACTTAGCCACCGTGCCGCCCTGTCATAATTGTAAATTGTTAGTTGGTATGATTTTGTTTTGTGTAGACGTTATACCCTACACATCGACAAGCTGAGCCTGGTGCTGAGAATCATTAGAGACGATTCATATGTGATGAATGTGTCTGGAAAATGTGTGTCACATGACAGGTAACTCACTTTATTCTTTCTTTCTGTTGACTCTGATGTGCTAATGTTTTTGGCATCTTGTATTACTGGTTCCTTACACATTAATGTATTTGCATTGTTCACAAATTATCACACCCAGTAGCTGGCAACCGTATTATGTCTAGACACATCTGAGATAGAATACGTTCTACTTCAGGGATCCTAAACCACTAAGATAAATCCAGTGGGCCTTATTGGGTCAGCGACCTTGTGCACCTTGCGAAATAGAAAATAAGAGTCATTTCAATAATAAAATAAACATATCTTGCTTGTGGGACTTCATGCATAATAGCAGCGGTACGTACTCACATCCCAAAGCTACACATGATTCGATCAGTCCAATCATTTAGTCTTGGTCTTCAAACTACTGATTATTACAGAGTATTAAATTTAATGTTCTACTAACATACAAATCCCTTAATGGTCTTGTCCCAGTCTATTTATCAGAACTTTTTACACCCTTACTGGTCTGCACAATATCATAGGTCCTCAGATAGTGGTCTCCTGTCTGATAATTTACTGTTGGTGGCAGATCATTCAGCATTATGGCACCAACGCTATGGGATGCATTACTACAGACTCTCTACCTCTGCTCTTTATTTTCTTTTCTTTTAGTACTTCCTTCCTCCTCCTCTGTCCTTAGTGTTTTTTGTCCTCAACTTTTGATATGTAAAGTGACCCTGGGTATAAGAAAGGTGCTATATAAATCAAACGTATTATTAGCAGTGGTTGTAGTATTACGTTGCTATGAAAAGCCGGAGCCTCCGTTACTTTTTGTGGATAAAAATAACTCTGACTGATGACTGGTGCCATGGTATGAAAAACGTTCCCAGATACACCTAAAATTTCAATTCCAGATTGTTTTTATATGCAACCCATGCTTATAATTGACCAGGTAACAACGTGTGCCAAAAGACCTTCAATTCATGGAAAGTGGTGCTGTTGTCACATAAGCTATGTATACCTTATTTACTTCTATAAATGTGCATTCTACATCAGGGTCTTTTAAACCCGAAAAACTGGTTTGCAGAGGAAAAATAGTAATAATTAAATAAACGTGTACACAAGTTACATCTTGTATAGAGAGAGTAATGATGAATTGTGTTGCCGGGGTCACATAAAAAAGCATGAACCAAACCCTGTTCTACATGACACCCCTCTAATATCCTTAAAAGTAATTAAGATCCAATTATGATCCTATTAATCAGTATACAGATATGTTATAAATCATAACATATCAGTAATAAGTCAGTAACAGTTCCCATTATGAGGCCTAACACATGCACCCAAGCAACGATCAGCACTTACTCATTCACATGTATTCAAACCTTCACAAAAAGAGCAGAGGACCATGGCCACACCCAGGCTGTGTAACACTAGCAGATCAGGTTTCTACGGCTGAGGAAACTCTAAACTCGGCTCTATTCAGTAGTGTCCACTGGAACCCTATAGTAGTCCTGTGGGAGGGTGCTCTATTGTTATGGGTTTCTGAATAGTTTAGGCCTCGCATGTGTAGTCTGGAGTGACCTCGCAGGATGTGGTTGAATAAAATAATTATAATATTAATAATAATAATAACTCTTTAATAAGTCGTTAATGTGGAATATGTTCCTGACGTGTCGTAATCTGAGCAAAAACAGAACCAATTCATTTTTTTTTTTATCCTGCAGTTGGGGTAGATAAGAGGTCAACAGGGCAACCTGCCCCAGGTCGTACTTTTAACAAGATAGTTGTTAAACAGGGCTCCTGACTCCTGACTGTGAGTAAGTCACATGCATCTGTTTGAGTTATTAAGACTCCCATCCCAGGTTGCCAGATATCTGGCGCTGCACCAACACCACCTACCTTTATTTTCTGATGGCTGATGTTACATTTAATGGTCATAAAATTGCCATTTAATTGGTGTGGCACTGCACGTCATGTATGAAACAAAACTGAGTGGGGGGGGTCAATTAGATTAAACAAACTAAACGCTACAGGTCTTCAGTTAGTAAAACAGATAGCAGAACTACTTTACCTGCATGGCACTGGCTGCACTGAAGACACTGCTCCATGCCTGTTGGGTGCTCGGCATAGGTGCCTGCCTTGCATTGTTCACAGATTCCCTTCTCCTGATCCGCAGTGCACTTCTCCCTCACGAAGGTGCCTGTTAAAGATCGCACACAGCAAACGAAAGAGCCGACTGTTAGAACACGATACTGAGCTTTTGTACTTTGAATCCCGGCCATGTTGGGCCCCTGTGCACGGCCCTTGACCCTCTTGGCTCTAGGGGAAACTGTACTGATCCCAGCTTACAGACATTTTTGTTGTCCTGTACACGTGTGTATGTAGATAGGACATTATTATTGCTTTGCTGGCACAAACTGGCACACGACTGCTATGGCTAGGTTCACATATTGCCATGTGCTTTGAATCCCAACCATGCAGACTGTTGGACCCCTGAGCGAGGCCCTTATCACTCTTTCTTCTACGGGAAACCGTACAATGGCTGCACTGGGGCTCTGACCCCAGCTTACAGACAATTTTGTTGTACTGTACACGTGTGTATGTACAGTAGATAGGACATAGATAGGCACACTACTGCTATGGCTAGATTCACATATTGCCATGTGCCTTCAACACTTATGAGACCAGCCCAGGATTTGAACCCCCTGGCCATCTTACCCAGGCTCCACCTAGGAATTGAACCCAGGACATTCTTGCTGTGAGGTGACAGTGCTACCCACCGAGCCACTGTGCCAGAGGACATGATATCTATGGCGTCTGGTACGGAGTTCGGGGTGTGTAATGCATTGCGCCCAGTGATTCCGGGCATATGGTACATATGTAAATAAAAAGTCTCTTATCTCCACTCACCGGCCTCACAGTTCTTGCAGCAGAAGCCCTTGTATGGATACTCTTCATTTTCCTTACAGCTCAGCTGCCTGGCTGTCTGGTTCAGGTAGACCCCGGGCTCCGCAGCCCCTGCGCTAACCACGCTCAGGACCAGGATGATGAGGCAAACCTGCACAAAGACACAAACATTTTTAATTAGAATAAATTCTATGGTATACCTCCAAAACTCTTTTTTTTCACCCATTTCATTTCATTTTATTAGTTTTATACTGGTCAGGGTTGCGGGACACACTGGATCGATCGCAGAGCTTTAGCTATGTCCCGCCTCCCAGGCGTAGCCAATCATGTCGGTAGATACCCGGCTTCTGTGCTTCTGATGTAAGATTTCCAACAAGCTCATAATCAGGTGTACACATACTTTTGGTCGTATAGTGTATGTACAAGATGTGACATGCAGGACAAAACGCGCAATCATCACAGGCATTCCTGCGCCCAGGCAGGACGTTACCTAAACACCCCCACAAACGGGTTTGAAAAACGTCAATCACGTTTCTGAGGCTTGAATGTGGGTTCCAAGACACTATGGGTCTGTCTGAAAGCCTACTGAGCTGCCTTGCTGCCTACTGCCTACCTAGGGAGCACCTAAGAAGTGACAATCAATTACTACTTCAAACGTGTAGATATGCTGAAATATGTCTCATACCCGTGTCAACGGTTCAGACTGCTGCTGGTGGTTTAATTGGGAAATTCTGTGTATTTCAGCGGCCTCTCCAGTCACCAGATCTGAATCTAATAAACATGTGTTCAGCTAGTAAATGTCAGCAAGTCTGGTTGAATTCCTGGTGTATATAAGCGTATGTAAGCGTATGTAAAGTGAGAATGTGTATAAAAGACGCAGGGGAGCGAATCGCACCTTTACAGACTAATGGGCGTGTTTGAAGTGTGAGAGAAAATAGCAGGTTCATGATCTGTGGTGTGTGTGAACGAGTCAGCGATGCTCCGTTACGACCGCTTTTTAGCCGTTCCCCCTCGGGCGCTTCTCATTATTCTCCCTCTTTTCAGCTTAGTCACAATGAGCCGGTCTGATCTCAACAAAGCGCTGCTTCGAATGATCCGTATTTTTCACTTCGTCCGATTTTACTATTCTTTTCCTTCTTCTTTTGACAGCCACTGAACACCTAGGAGGAAACGCTACATCGCCGATGGCTGGCATCTCCAGAATACAGAGAGAGGCCGGGTTATCCGTAGGAAAGCGCCTAGGGTCTAGAAATCTACTTTTTAGTGCGGACAGCAGCTGGGAATAATTAAAGAGCCCAAGATAAAAGTTAAGCTGCGGATGCAGAACTGATTATCTGGTTAAAGCTAAGACGGTAGGATTGTGTAATCAAGTAAACCGGCGCCACAGTTTTACTGATTGAGCGTGATTAAGAATTAGAATGTCAAACAATTAAAACATTGCTTTAAATATATATATATATATTCTTTTATGCATTTTCTCCCCTTTTTCTCCCTTTTTAGCGCGTCCAATTGCCCCATTGCATCATGCTTCCTCTCCACCAATGCCCATCCCTGCACTGATTGAGGAGAACGAAGCTAACCCACGCCCCCCTCCGACACGTGGGCAGCAGCCGTATGCATCTTCTCGCCTACACTTTGACGAGTGCAGTGCAGCCTAGCTGCGTGTACGGAGGGACACACCCTAAGAGCACTCTTTTCTCATCTCTGTGCAGGCGCCATCAATCAGCCAGCAGAGGTCGTAATTGCACCAGTCATGAGAGAGAGAGACCCCATCTGGCTTAGTCCCGCCCATGTGAACAACAGGCCAATCGTTGTTTAGCCTAATCCTGCTGTGGAAACAAACTTGCTCATCATGAACAGATCTTCAAGATCAGCACTCTTGTATCACACAAATGTGACATTTAGTGCTGCTGCGAGGACAGACTGCCGACTGGGGGTGCAAATTTTGTCACCGGTAACCAAGCGTCATATGCTGATGGTTACCCTAAAACCTTATTTATTTATTCATTAGGATTGTAACATCATGTTTTAAACACGTTGGTTACATTCATGACAGGAACGGTAGTTACTGGTTACACAAGGTTCATCAGTTCAAGTTTTTAATGTCAAACACAGTCATGGACAATTTTGTATCTCCAGTTCCCCTCACTTGCATTTCTTTGAACTGTAGGAGGAAACCGGAGTTCCCGGAGGAAACCCACACGGACACGGGGAGAACATGAAAAATCCACACAGGAAGGGGTTAACCTATAACCAACAAGCTTATTAAAATCTATAATCTTTCAATAAAATCGGCGTGACCGTGAACATGACCAGTAATCTAGAACAGTAAGATGAACAAACACTATGAGCAGAATCAGTAAAGATGGATGGTAGCAAACGATTCATGACGAGCACTAAGCAATCATGCTAATTAATAGCAATATGGCGGTGTAGCCCATATCCTAAATACGATCCCATTCGTGACTTTGTGAAAGGATCCGATCCATGAAATTTTCACTAACATTGGAAATACGTTGTAAATGTGCAGTTTTACCAGGGGCGTCTAAACTTTTGCACAACACTGTATATTGACAGCTCTGTTAAATACTTGTTAACAGTCTGTGTGCTGTCTGGTCTGTTAAATATGTTACAAGTCATACATGTGTACTATTATGTGTATTATCACAAATTCCTCGTATGTGTAACATAGCTGGTGAAATAAAGTGATTCTGATTCTAATTGGGTGGCACGGCGGTCTAATTCGCTAGCCCACCACTGCTGGGACCCTAGTTTGAAATTGAGCTGTGCTGTGGACCGGCCAGGCATTCACACAGGCTCAAGTTGGCCGTGTCTGTATAGAGGGGGGGGGAAGCAAAGTAGAACGTTCAATGATTCTATGTCGCAGTGCAATAGCGGCCTCTGCTGTCTGGTCAAGGCGTCTGCACTAGGAACGGTGATCATGAGAAGGCTATGCAGGTCTTTCTGAGAGTCAATACCAGGCTGGTGAAAAGGGGGCACCTCTTCTGCCTGGAAGTTTTTGGGGGAGGGGAGTGGAAGGGGGTGCCAGTGGCATGAGTCAAACAGGAAGAATTAGAGACGACTAGACAGGGAGCAAATGGAGGGAAAAAGACTGAATACTGACAACACAGGAATGAAAAGGTTATTAGTACCAGGATTAGTTTTTATAATGCCATGTTGTTCTATTTACGATATTCATGACAGGAATCCGTGTTTTATGCTAGATTTATTGGTCTTGTATTATAAGTATATGTTTTGTCTTTTATTATTAAGGACATTGATTATTATTTCTGTATTATTAATTAAAAATGATCAATCAGAATGGTGCTGAAGTCCCAGTTTAGCATTTGAACCTTAAGGCAGCTTTGTCTGTGCAGGAAGCACTAAAGGCCTCGAGGTGGCAAAGAATACCAAGAGCTAATTCACACAGCATGTGCTAGATATTAAAACATTAGGCATGTGCGCGTCGGCTCCAGAGGAACTCTCTGGAAAGCGGCCATGCCTTGTTGTTCTAAGGGAGTTTCCTGGACGGAGCGCTGTGCAGCGCTGCCGAGACGCGTTCTACCCGCCGGCGTCAGAGTTTCCACCGGCGCTCGGACTCGCTGGCTTCCACGCCGGGCTCGGTCTTTCGCATACTGTGCCCTGCTTTTCTCTTTCTCTCTAGCGCAGATGCACAATCGGGGCATTAAGAAGAAGGTTGGAGGTGACTGGGTGTGAAAGTGTGAGAGAGGCCACGAGACAGAAAGACGGACAGACGGGAAGGACTGACGAGGGTGGGAGGAAGAGAGAGAAAAATAGAATGAGGGAGGAAATTAAGGAATGTAGTTAGCGGAGAGGAGAGCGCAGAACACTGTAGCCATTCAACTGGAAGGAACTGTAAAGGGCTTCCTAATGAGACACACACACACACACACACACACACACACACACACACACACACACACACACACACACACACACACACACACACACACACACACGGAGCGCTCAAAGCGTTTCTCCAGACGCTTGACATGCAATGGAGCAAATGTCTAGTATCCAAAGGAATTAGCAGCACCTGTTGTGCTCCTTCCTCCACTGCATACGCGCCCTAGACTCCCTCAACTAGGTCAAAGTTCGCCCCTGTTAAGGCCCCAACGACTTCATTCACGGCACAAATGCTTCCTGAAACGACTGATCTGATGCAATCGATTTCTCCCCAGCACGCCGTTTAAACAAATCGCCCGAGGCGAACTGTGTTCGCTTAGTAAGCAAAAACTGCAGTGACGTAATCGCCGTAATCCCTGTCTAAACAGTGCGTCTAAATAACCTGCCTAGGTAGGCAGTAGGAAGCAAGGCAGCTCACTAGGTTTGCATTCCCAGTGTGGTCGGAAGTATGAACGTATATACACCGATCAACCATGACATTAAAACCACCTCTTTGTTTCTACACGCACTGTCCGTTTTACCATATAGAAGTACTTTGTAGTTCTACAATTACTGACTGTAGTCCATCTGTTTCTCTGCATGCTTTGTTAGCCCCCTTTCATGCTGTTCTTTAATGGTCAGGACCCCCACAGGACCACCACAGAGCAGGTATTATTTAGGTGGTGGATCATTCTCAGCACTGCAGTGACACTGACATGGTGGTGGTGTGTTAGTGTGCGTTGTGCTGGACTGAGAAGTCCACCAACCAAAATATATCCAGCCAACAGCGCCCCGTGGGCAGCGTCCTGTGACCACTGATGAAGGTCTAGAAGATGACCCCTTAAACAGCAGCAATAGATGAGCGAGCGACTCTGACTTTACATCTACAAGGTGGACCAACTAGGTAGGAGTGTCTAATAGAGTGGACAGTGAGTGGACACGGTATTTAAAAACTCCAGCACAACACACACTAACACACCACCACCGTGTCAGTGTCACTGCAGTGCTGAGAATGATTCACCACCTAAATAATACCTGCTCTGTGGTGGTCCTGACCATTGAAGAACAGGGTAAAAGGGGGCTAACAAAGTATGCAGAGAAACAGATGGACTACAATTGGTCAGTAATTGTAGAACGACAAAGTGCTCCTATATGGTAAGTGGAGCTGATAAATTGGACAGTGAGTGTAGAAACAAGGAGGTGGTTTTAATGTTATGGTTGACTGGTGTACATAGATTACATTTTGGCCCGTAAATGCTGGCCTACATTTGTGTAAAATTCATCTTAATAGACATACCGGATATAATTAATACCTCTTAATCACTGTGCATAATTCGCTTATCTGTGCATTTTAGTCTTTTATCAACACCGCACTGAAAAAGTTCTAGAAATCAAATTCAGCCCCGCTTTTCCTCACTGTTCTGCAGACAGTAAAAGGATTGCATCACTTCCTGTGCCAAGCCTGCACATTCCACTCCGGGTGAATCAGTGGATTCCAAACAGACGCAGAGACTGTTTCACCCACAGGCACCGCGCCGATCGTTATACACTTCACACGCAGCTATGAATACAATCCGGCTTTATATTCATTTAGGAAAAAGCTGAGTGAGGACATTGTCAGAATTTCAAGCACTGAGCAAGACACATCTTACATTATACCAGCACATCTGTCAGACATTTAGATCGTACATTTACTACCTACAGTCAAGGCTGAGTTGTTTCAGGTCATGTGACATGATGTAAAAACCAGATCCGGTGAGACGTCAAAGGGACGAATCGGCTTGCTCCAAAAGCTACTTTAATTTTTAACATTTTAAACAACTTCGTCGGCCTATTCATTCGTTTCTATTGAATCCTGGAAAACCTTGAAAATCGGAGACTTTTGGATGTAGCGAACAGAGCATTGGCTTCAAATAATGCAACAGACAAGCATGATAATGAAAGAACATCTCTGTGTGGAATATTTCACTTGTAGGGCAGCTGTAGCCTAGTAGGTATTGGTCTAGTAATCAGAAGGTTGCCAGTTCAAGCCTCACCAGTGCTAGGCTGCCACTGTTGGGCCCTTGAGCAAGGCCCTTAACCCTCAATTGCTTCGATTGTATACCGTCACAGTACTGTAAGATAAAAAGCGTCTGCTTGTAATGTAAATGTGACTAGTGTTTAGCTTTGCTAGTAAACCCAGGTGGGGCGTTCAAGCGGCGCAGTGGTAAATCATGCTACCCCATTACCGCCGGGATGCGACGTCCGAATCCCCGGTGGTGTTATCAGCCGGCCGGGCATCTACATACAGACATAGCTGGCGATGGAGCCATCCTATCCGGTGTGTGTTGCTGCATCGCGTCCAGTCATTCCGAGCAAACTGGACCCACCGTGACCCTGACCAGAGACGGTAAAAACATTTCGTTCCCTAATGATGACAATTCTGAAGCTGGTACTAAAGCTTTCCCTGAATCCTTTTTGCAGCTACAACAGCCACCGCTTCCTTGGAAAGGCTTTTTAGATTTGGGAATGTACCAGTGGGAATTTGGAACATGTGCGACATTGCAGTCGACATTCTAATTCATCCCAAAGCTGTATAATGGAGTTAAATTCAGGGCTCTGAGCTGTCTCGCCAAACCGAACTCCAAAAAAAAAAAAAAAAAAAAAACGTCTTTATGGATCGCGCTTTGTGCACAGGGGAAGTGTCATGCTGGCACCGGAAAGGTCCTTCCCTAAACTGCTGCCACAAAGTTGCAAGTTTGCGTTTGAAGACGATGATGTGTTTCTAAATGCTAGAATGGAAGCTCCTTCACACTCTAGTGGCAATATTACACAAAAGAGGGAACACAGTTCGGAATCGGATGATGCATGTTTAAAGAATTTGACCGTCCTGCTGGAAATACCAGATCAAACTTGCTAACAGGATCCCAACAAAAGAAAACTGCTGATCTCCAGTCACAGTCAGGGCTATTATATAAAAAGGATGTGAACAGTTTACTCATTTATTTTATTTACAGATATTCAACTGCACAGTAGGGTGGTATACTAAAAGAATCGGTGCCATATGTGTGAAATGTTAGCATGTTCTCTTCAGGTCCACATGGTTTTTGTGAGAGTAATCCGGGTTTACTCCAGCCTCCCTAAAACGTGCATGAAATTGAGTGTGGCAGTTAAGGTAGGACTAGTAATCCGTAGGTTGTCGGTTCAAGACCCATCACTGCCAGGCTGCCACGGTTGGGTCCTTGAGCAAGGCCCTTAACACTCGATTGCTTAGACTGTGTACTTTGGATAAACGTGTCTGCAAAATGCCAAAAATGTAAATGCAAAATGAGTGATTGGTCTTAGTTGGGTAGGTAGGTAGGTAGGTAGGTAGTCTGGGTGCATTCCTGCTTAGGGTGGCACCTGAGCCACCAGAATCCTGGGCAGGAGGAAATGTGAAAATGAAAATAAGATTAATGAATCTTAAAGGAATCTTTAAATTTGGCATATAATTATGTCCCTACTGAATTCACGGCAGTCATTAAATTACACTAATAAATGAATGATGGAATGAATTAAAGCTACAATCATACAGCACAGCCGACCTTAACGATTGAATGTAAACCTAGAACACACCCCCTCTCTGAGTCCACAGAATTGATTAGGAGTTTTCCAAACTCAGTTACCCGTGCCGTGTTTTTAAATGCTTTAGACTTCCACATCTTGGACATTTTGACTAAGCGATTGCTGCCTGAATTGCCGTAGGATTGCCAGGACCGCCTCATGGTGCGGATTAACCAGCAAACGTGAGGCACTTGAACGCTACACGGATGAAAAATGTTACATCGCTAAACACAAACATTATATTTAGAATTTTAGAGCAAATTGCATGATACAAGGGAAAAGGCTCATTCCACGGTCTGTGATGCTATTTACGTGGGGCCTTACACCGACCAGGTGAAGTGAATAACACTGATTATCCCTTCATCACGACACCTGTTAGTGGGTGGGATAAAACTGCAGCTCTTGTGGGGTGTTCCTGGTCTGCAGTGGTCACTATCTATCAAAAGTGGTCCAAGGAAGGAACAGTGGTAAACTGGCGACAGGGTCATGGGCGGCCGAGGCTTACCGATGAACGTGGGGGGCGAAGGCTGGCCCGTGTGATCCGATCCAACAGACGAGCTAGTGTAGCTCAGATTGCTGAAGAGGTTAATGCTGGTTCTGATAGAAAGGTGTCTGAACACAGAGTGCATCACAGTTACAGGGCTGTTTTGGCAGCAAAAGGGGGGGACCAATGTTATGCCTCATCGGTGTATCTATAAATTATGTGCTGGCGGTTGTTAGTTCTGTTATCTGGGTTAGTCATCTTTGACATCTTCCATGAGGCAGGGTTATGCTCAAGGGTCAAATGTCTCTGGGCACAGTAATGTATCATAGATATTTCACGGGACTTACAAAACACTCAAATCTGGCACCCACAGCGACCCTGACCAGGAGGAAGCGGTGCTAAAATATGAAATACGAAAATCAGACTGCTGCAAGTAGTATTTTCCCCTTGAAGAGTGTTTGTTTATAGAAGCCAATCAGCAAGCTGAATTTTCACATGCCGTATGTGTGTGTGTGTGTGTGTGTGTGTAGCCCAAGGAAAACACTTCAAGGCTAAAGGATGCAGTTCAGCCAGCAGACATGAAAAAAAAAAAAGATATCACAGGACACCAAGATTAACACACACACACACACACACACACACACACACACACACACACACACGCACAAGTATCGACCGGCTTCCTGTTTTCCCATGCAGCTCTTGAACCTGCCGCCCGGATCCACGAGCGTCTTCTGTCTTTACGAATCAAAACGGTCGGATATGAAAGTAAAAATACTAGACTGGGCTAAATCGAACTGACGTGCAGCTGTGGTGAAGGAGAAAACACGCTCACACACACACACTCTTACACACGGAGTAAATTCGGCCAGATTGCGGTATGCGAGGGCTGTAATAGCTGGTCAGAGCGCAGACCAGCGTGGTAACCTTAACCTTCATCATGTCAGCTTATAAGAACCACAGACACGTCCCGCTGGCGTGCAGACACATCGTCCGGACCGCAACACACAAACATGAGAGACGATGCTGCATCATCGACCATGTAACCATAAGCGGCGAACCAAAACAATCTACGCTTGGTTACAGGACCTGCCGGAACATTGGAGATCATAGCTGCCCTACAGACTGAACAGAGCTGTTATAAGGTTCACAAGGGTGGCACAGCTGATAAAGTGGGTACCATAAAGCAACGTTAAATTAATCCTCACCATTAGTCTCTGATTAGTTTTGAATGCTTTGTGGTACCTGCAATGAATAACCTCTTTTCTGCCCTGCGTCCCGTGTTTTAAGGTGGCGAATGCAGCACATTAGCCGTCTCAGACATCATCAAAATTTTTCTTATATAGCAATGTCGACACACTACGGGTCTGTTCGAAAACCTAGTGAGACCGGTTTCATATAAGATATCATTTCACAGACCTGCATGGAGCAGTTGTGTGCATCGTCTCTGGCTCAGGTTTCCCATTGACAGCAAGTCACACTGACCCCACCCCTCTTTTTAATGACCAATTGTGTATGTATACACCAATCAGCCATAACATTAAAACCACCTTCTTGTTTCTACACTCACTGTCCATTTTATCAGCTCCACTTACCATATAGAAGCACTTTGTAGTTCTACAATTACTGACTGTAGTCCATCTGTTTCTCTACATACTTTTTTCACCCTGTTCTTCAATGGTCAGGACCACTACAGAGCTATTATTTATGTGGTGGATCATTCTCAGCACTGCAGTGACACTGACATGACATGGTGGTGGTGTGTTAGTGTGTGTTGTGCTGGAGTGCTGCTGGAGGTTTTAAATACCACTGTCCACTCTATTAGACACTCCTACCTTGTTGGTCCACCTTGTAGACGTAAAGTCGGAGACGATCGCTCATCTATTGCTGCTGTTCGAGTCGGTCATCTTCTAGACCTTAATCAGTGGTCACAGGACTCCAGCAGTGCTGCTGTGTCTGATCCACTCATACCAGCACAACACACACTAACACACCACCACCATGTCCGTGTCACTGCAGTGCTGAGAATGATCCACCACCTAAATAATACCTGCTCTGTGGTGGTCCTGCGGGGGTCCTGACCATTGAAGAACAGGGTGAAAGCAGGCTAAAAAGGTATGTAGAGAAAGAGAGTTTAGTTCTACAATTACTAACTGTAGTTAAAGTGCTCCTATGTGGTAAGTAGAGCTGATAAAATGGACAGTGAGTGTAGAAACAAGGACGTGGTCGTAATGTTATGGCTGATCGGTGTATGTGTGTTGGTCATCAAAATCATTTTAGACTGGGGTGGCCTCAAGAAAAGGTTTAAGGTGGCCTAAAGTAACACCTATGATATCACTGTGTTAGACAGTGAACCAAAATGTAAATGAGCTAATCATGTTGTGCGATGTATCCAAGCTGAGAAGCTAGCCAGTAAGCATGAGAAACAACACTGAGAACCAGACGAACATTATCTGCTCTTTAACTTTCTCCAAAACAATAAGCGTCCAGAAAACAACAGAGTAGCGGTTTTACTCGACTTCTACCCACAAGCCTCAAGCTGTTGGATACCGTGGCACAGCCTGCTGAAATGTACTGACAAAACGAAGAAAAGGCCACAAAAGCCTGGGCGGGCGAGCCGGCTTTTGAAGAGCAGCTGTTGTCCCTGCCTATTAATGAAATGAGCTAAAGGAGTGAGTCAGTCATGACGCACACGAAACACACTACAAAGAATCTGTAACGATACACACGCTACGTGTGTTTATTTGAGAGGCGCTTTAACATGTCTGCAGAAACATGTCGTGTATGCAGTTAGTGCAGAATCAAATCAGAGCTATCAGAACTCAGAACCGTACGGTCGTTAACACTGAACTTTAACCGCGCTTTGACGTGCTGCGGATGAACTGGAGCGCATCGGCGGTTCCCGGGTTCGTCGAACCTGGTTCGGCGGAGTTTACTTCGACTCGTCCGCTAATCGCCGAGCTTTCTGAACTGAATTGTGTCTAATGAGACAGGAAAACGCTCTCCGGATGAGGGAGAGATAAAAACGTCAATGCAGTTCTGTTCCTAAACAAACAACCCAGCGGGCGAGAGGGATAAAACGGAACATGTGTGGCAGCCCACCGGAGAAAAGTATGTTGTGCAAATTGGAGGCAACAGAAGGGATGGGTTCATTTTCCTAAATCTTTAGCAACACTGAAGAGTGAGCAGTGAGAAAGAGGAGGAAGAAGAGGAGGAGGGCGACAATAGCAAAAATGAACTGAATATGTACAGTAACAGTATACACCCATCAGCCATAACATTAAAACCACCTCCTTGTTTCTACACTCACTGTCCATTTTATCAGCTCCACTTACCATATAGGAGCACTTAGTAGTTCTACAATTACTGACTGTAGTCCATCTGTTTCATTCTGTTCTTCAATGGTCAGGACCCGCACAGGACCACCACAGAGTAGGTATTATTGGGTGGTGGATCATTCTCGGCACTGCAGTGACACTGACATGGTGGTGGTGTGTTGGTGTGTTGTGCTGGTATGAGTGGATCAGACACAGCAGTGCTGCTGGAGTTTTTCAATACTGTGTCCACTCACTGTCCACTCTATTAGACGCTCCTACCTAGTTGGTCCACCTTGTAGATGTAAAGGCAGAGACGATCGCTCATCTATCGCTGCTGTTCGAGTCGGTCATCTTCATCAGTGGTCACGGGACGCTGCCCATTACTAAACTACTGGTCTTGGTACGCTTCTCACTGGAATTTTAAGCAATCGGACAGGAAATTTGGTGTTCCAGATTTTGTCAGTTAAATTCTAGGTTTCTAGTCAGACTATTTATAACTGTTCAATGTAGTTTTTTTAACCACATTTATGTCACAATTATTCAACCCCTACATAATATGCTAGTCTGTATGACCTAAAGTTGAGTTACAACATGACTAAACCATCTGAAACTCGATTACAACCCACTATTTGCAGCAAAGCTGCCTGGCCTTGAGGTAAATCTAAAAATGTCATCCGGAGGCCTTAGCAATTACATATGAACAACAAAGAAACACCCCTGTGTAACAGCAAAACACTTACAGGATGACCTGATGAAGGCCAGGACAAATGTGTCGGTGGAGGCCACAGAAGGGATGGGTTCATGTTCCTAAATCTTTAGCAACACTGAAGAGTGAGCAGAGAGAAAGAGGGAGGAGGAGGGGGTTGGCGACAATAATAACAATGAACTGTATATGGACAGTAACTCTATATAATTATAAATGTAGATATATCACAATATAGGGTAGCATATATTTCTAGTCAGACTATTTAAAGCGGTTTAATTTTCAAAACCTGAACCACATTTGTGTGTCACAATTATTAAACCCCTACATAACATGCTGTGTGACCTAAAATTGGGTTACAACATGAGTAAACCATCTGGAACTCAATTACAACCCTTAATTTTGGGAAAATACATCAGGAGAACAAAGAAACACCCCCGTGTTAATGCAGAAGAAGACGGGAAGGGATGGGTTCATGTTCCTTTATCATTAGCAACACTGAAGAGTGAGCAATGAGAAAGAGGGGGAGGAGGGGGTTGGCGACAATAGCAAAAATGAACTGTATATGTACAGTAACTGTAAAAGTATATATCACTATATGTAAAAGTATGTAACACTATATAAATTTCTGGTCAGACCTAAACAATAATTCTGTGTCACAACAATTCAACTACATAATATGCTAGTCTGTACGACCTAAAGTTGGGTTACAACATGACTAAACCATCTGGAACTCGATTACAACCCTTAATTTGGGAAAAATCTGAACATTTCATCAAAAGATCTTAGCAAATACATCAGGACAACAAAGAAACACCGCTGTGTTATCACAGAAGACTTATACGATGACCTGATAAAGACCAGGACAAATGTGTCAGTGGAGGCCTCAGAAGGAATGGGTTCATGTTCCTTAATCGTTAGCAACACTGAAAAGTGAGCAGTCAGAAAGAGGACTGTATATGTACGGTAACTCTATATAATTGTAAAAGTATACTGTATATCACTATATGTAAATGTATGTAACACTATATATTAGAGATGTACCGATCGGGGTTTTTGGCACCGATTCCGATCTTCGATCTCCTTTCAGGGACATCGGCCGATTGCCGATTCCGATCTGGGGTGGGGGGGTGGGGTAGGTTTAGCAGTAAATAAAATAAATAAACTTAAAAAGAGCCTCACAGTGAAGATAAACCGGAGCAGCGCGCGCATGTGTGTGTGTGTGTGTGTGTTTGTGCCTTTAGAAGAGACGCTTTGTTCACAGTATCGCTATAAGTGATTCATTGATTCATGAGTTGATTCGTTTTTATGTGAAGCGTAAGTTTCTCTTCTCAGTTATCTCTCCGTGTTTACTGTTATTAATTAAATGTCGTGGTTTTAAATAAACACCAGCTACTACAGAACATTTTGTGTGACTCTCTTACATTAAAAAGCTTCATTAAAAAGCTTAATTAAACTGTTATTACCACAGATCTGTAACCGAGTCAGACTCGTTCCGTCTAAGGAGCTAAAAGTTTTCTAAAAGTTCAGCAGATGATCCTGAACTAACGAATTTGCTAATGAATAAACTTTTGCCTCCGATTGGCTCTGTAACGTTTTCTGTTCTCATCTACATCACAAGTAAGAACCGCTTACGATTTACCAAAGTGAACCAGGAGTTTATATAACGTGCTGATAGAATTGACTCAGATGTGACCGGGTTGAATTATGTTTTTAAAGTAAATATAACAATCAGCAAAATTACATCGTAAGAGCTTTCACGATGGTTTCTGTACGATGGTTGATGAATGGTGATGTGATGGTTGGCGCTTCGTAGCTCAAAGTCTGGATCAATCCACTGAGCTGTTAACTTAACATGGTCTTTATATATCACACGATCGGATCGGCTACTTTTAGGAAATATCGGCCGATCGCCGATAGCATATTTTGATTAAAAATCGGCCGATACCGATTCGTAGCCGATCGATCGTCCCATCTCTACTATACAGTGTATCACAAAAGTGAGTACACCCCTCACATTTCTGCAGATATTTAAGTATATCTTTTCATTTGACAACACTAACAAAATGACACTTTGACACAATGAAAAGTAGTCTGTGTGCAGCTTATATAACAGTGTAAATTTATTCTTCCCTCAAAATAACTCAATATACAGCCATTAATGTCTAAACCACCGGCAACAAAAGTGAGTACACCCCTTAGTGAAAGTTCCTGAAGTGTCAATATTTTGTGTGGCCACCATTATTTCCCAGAACTGCCTTAACTCTCCTGGGCATGGAGTTTACCAGAGCTTCACAGGTTGCCACTGGAATGCTTTTTCACTCCTCCATGACGACATCACGGAGCTGGCGGATATTCGAGACTTTGCGCTCCTCCACCTTCCGCTTGAGGATGCCCCAAAGATGTTCTATTGGGTTTAGGTCTGGAGACATGCTTGGCCAGTCCATCACCTTTACCCTCAGCCTCTTCAATAAAGCAGTGGTCGTCTTAGAGGTGTGTTTGGAGTCATTATCATGCTGGAACACTGCCCTGCGACCCAGTTTCCGGAGGGAGGGGATCATGCTCTGCTCAGTATTTCACAGTACATATTGGAGTTCATGTGTCCCTCAATGAAATGTAACTCCCCAACACCTGCTGCACTCATGCATCCCCAGACCATGGCATTCCCACCACCATGCTTGACTGTAGGCATGACACACTTATCTTTGTACTCCTCACCTGATTGCCGCCACACATGCTTGAGACCATCTGAACCAAACAAATTAATATTGGTCTCATCAGACCATAGTACATGGTTCCAGTAATCCATGTCCTTTGTTGACATGTCTTCAGCAAACTGTTTGCGGGCTTTCTTGTGTAGAGACTTCAGAAGAGGCTTCCTTCTGGGGTGACAGCCATGCAGACCAATTTGATGTAGTGTGCGGCGTATGGTCTGAGCACTGACAGGCTGACCCCCCACCTTTTCAATCTCTGCAGCAATGCTGACAGCACTCCTGCGCCTATCTTTCAAAGACAGCAGTTGGATGTGACGCTGAGCACGTGCACTCAGCTTCTTTGGACGACCAACGCGAGGTCTGTTCTGAGTGGACCCTGCTCTTTTAAAACGCTGGATGATCTTGGCCACTGTGCTGCAGCTCAGTTTCAGGGTGTTGGCAATCTTCTTGTAGCCTTGGCCATCTTCATGTAGCGCAACAATTCGTCTTTTAAGATCCTCAGAGAGTTCTTTGCCATGAGGTGCCATGTTGGAACTTTCAGTGACCAGTATGAGAGAGTGTGAGAGCTGTACTACTAAATTTAACACACCTGCTCCCTATGCACACCTGAGACCTAGTAACACTAACAAATCACATGACATTTTGGAGGGAAAATGACAAGCAGTGCTCAATTTGGACATTTAGGGGTGTAGTCTCTTAGGGGTGTACTCACTTTTGTTGCCGGTGGTTTAGACATTAATGGCTGTATATTGAGTTATTTTGAGGGAAGAATAAATTTACACTGTTATATAAGCTGCACACAGACTACTTTTCATTGTCTCAAAGTGTCATTTTGTCAGTGTTGTCCCATGAAAAGATATACTTAAATATCTGCAGAAATGTGAGGGGTGTACTCACTTTTGTGATACACTGTATATATTTCTGGTTTTCTAATTCAATACATAATATGCTAGTCTGTATGACCTAAAGTTGGGTTACAACATGACTAAACCATCTGGAACTCGATTACAACCCTTAATTTGCAGCAAAGCTGTCTGGCCTCGGGGAAAATCAGAGAATTTCATCCAGTGAACTAGCAAATGCATCAGGATGACAAAGAAGAATCCCTGAGTTACTGCAGAAGACTTACACATTATATGCTAGTCTGTACGACCTGAAGTTGGGTTACAACATGACTAAACCATCTGGAACTCGATTACAACCCTTAATTTGGGAAAAATCTGAACATTTCATCAAGAGACCTTAGCAAATACATCAGGACAACAAAGAAGCACCCCTGTGTTACAGCAAAAGACTTACAGGATGACCTGATTAAGACCAGGACATGCAAACATGGATCTTAGAATGAATTAGAATTAGAATTTATTCACCAAGTATCAGGTGTACAAGGAATTTTACTTGGTGTGGGTGTCAACATTTAGATGCAAGAATAGACCCTGTCGAGAAGGCGGTTGGTCCGAGTCTTTACAGCTCTTACTTTTGGTCTCTGCTGGGATGGAAACCGCTGGAAAAGGAAGTGACCAGGGTGTGGTGGTGAGGGGTCAGCCATACTCTTAGGATGTATGGTTTGGATCGCTTTTTGTATCTGTATTGTCTGTATGAAATGGGATCTGAAGACCACGGATGCACCAAATAAAAACAGGGTTACAAACGGTTGTTCTGTATTTAAGTGGACAGACTTAACCTCGGTCAGACACCCACTATTCGACTATACGTGGATGTGTGTAAAGCCTGCATTATTAGGCATTACATTTGACTATTATGTGAACCGACAAAGCTGTATTGAAGGGAAGGAAGGATTTCGGATTCTGATAAGCGGACACACTGTTTTCGATTATTCCTGAGCGCAGGAACAGAAACCGTCCTAATCATGTGAGCCTCGTTATCAAGCTGCCCCTCATTCTTCTGTACAGGATGTTGCTGATATGGAACGTGGAAATACAATGAGAGAAAGCAAGAGAGAGAGAGAGAGAGACTTCAAGGATGAACCAGACTCTGATATGATTGGCTGGGACGGAGATAGAAAAGGATGGGAACCAGAACACAAAGGTCATGCTGAGTGGACTGTTAGCCGATTCTACAGTGCCGCACGAGGCTTTTCGGGCAACCAGCGGATCATGTAAAGATGCATGCAAAGCCACG